>NC_056747.1:707403811-707670258 GCF_019279795.1 Protopterus annectens | reverse complement strand
TTTTTAATGAAAACAAAGTAAATAATTCTGAACAGATAATCTGGCATCTGTTCTCCAGTGGACATAGCTTTATAGCCAGATATCAAGAGACCGCAGCCAAATGGTCATTTCTCTGCTAACAAAGACTTTTACACAAAATTTACATAAAATTCACAAAAAAGATCATTCAAACTATATTCATTTTTACACAAAGTGTAAAGCAACACGCACACAAAACTAATTAGATTTATAAATAGGCAAAGAAGTTGATTACTTACTGGAAAACAGCAAAGAATTAAGAAATTATTAGGAAAATGTGCAAGCTTACCTTTATTCACCTACTCTACCTTATGTAAACTAACAGTGATCCGGCCACTCAAGGATTTTAAATGTGGACACCAATGTCCTAAAACCAAATAGTGTTTAACTGAGAAGAGTCACAAAAGTACAAGAGTAATGAGTAGAAAAAAAAAAGGAGCTAACAGACTATACTACAGATTAAAAATTTCTGAGAAGGTGACAGTGGATACAATGAATACAGAGTGTGAAAATATGGTGAAGCGGAGTTGTCCCCCTCTTATTAAAAAAAAAAACTTGTGAATAAGGATGAGTGAGCCAATTTGTAAAGGGGTTGTGCTGCAAAGGAGAAATGCCGCAATTATCAAAATCAAGTAAACAGGATTCTAGGGTCAACACGTAGTACATATCCAAAAGAGGAGGTCAAAGGAGACACAAAATAATGACTGAACAGTGTAATGTGAAAAAGTATAGCAAATTCTTACACAAGTCATGTATCTGTAACAGGAGCAACAAGAAGGGGAATCTTTTGCTGAATTTTACTAATCAAGTATGTCTTACTAAATCAAACTAGTTTGCTTACGTTCAACAGATCTAAATAGCAACTTTAAAGGGACTGTTGCTGGAGAAGTGACATGACACACACAACAAAACCACAGTTCAAGATTGCTCAGCAATGAGCATCCTGCTCAACCAAAACAGACAAATAAAATTAAGTTTTACTGTATCCTATGCACACTCCCCACAGGATTATATATCCACTGCCCAAAAGGAAGTACTATATTTCTAAACATTGATAGGCATGACTGATTTGTTAAACTCTAGGCAATAACAAGGCAGTAACACCTTAACTCCATGAGAAAAATGGGGAAAAAAGGGGCAGATGTCAATAGCAATTAGCATAAAAGGGAAATTTAGTATGAGAATGTGATAGAGTGGAACAGAAATAAGGAAAAGAAACAACCATGGCCATTAGGAAGAAAACACTAAGAATGACAAAAAAGGAGAGGAGTGAGTATAGTAAACGTGCAGTAATTTTATGGGCCACAAGGGTAGAGGACAAAACAAGGTGGTTTAAGATCACCTGATATGAAGGGCTATTTTAAAACTACACAGTTAAGGCTCAAACATAACACAAGCAGAATGTTCTAATTCAAAGTAAAAAGGGATATGATGAAGCAGGGGGGTGTTCAAGAGATAAGGAGAGAGTGGAACTTTGGATGCAGATCCTTAAGGAGAATAACCACCTGTATACAAAATATGCTATTTATAAAGTTGCAGAAGGTATTCTATGAACTAAGCCAACATGGGAATGGAGAAAGGACAATGTTCATTATACTGATCACTGCTGCAGTGCCCTTAGCTATATAGGTTAAATCCTGCCAATATATAGAGTAACAGCAAGCTTCAGGGTATCTTCCACTAAACTGTCAAGCAGCTCAAGCTAAGCTGCCTAAAAGATAAATTTGGGAGTGAAGCCCTTCAGAGCTTTAATGCCACTGACGAGTACACTCATCTGAGGCTTTTAAAGATCGATAGTTATCTTCTGCTTTCCTTTGCTATACATACAAGTTGCCCTTGGTGGAAAAAACAATTTTCTTAATTTTCCTGATGTTTTATTACCTTCCTCTTCAGGAAAGTTATTTTAAAGCTAGGAGTGTTGTGTTTTAACAGACTGTCTTGAGACTGTAATGTACTTTTAAACAGAGCACTATTTTTTTCTATTTGTTCAAAAGTAGTGCAAACTAACTGAAAACAAACATTTTCTGTAGAGAAATTGTGTTTCTTTCCTTTGTGGTGCAGACACAGTGTTTTAATGTGTTTTTTACTGGGTTTTTTTTCTCTGTCAAAATGAATAATTTTTGTGGGCTGGTAGTTTTACCAGTATTTGCAGTTTGTCCTCCCAGGAATGATGAACAGTTTTTGGCTTGATCATGGAACAGACTACCTGTCCCAAGATCAGTCCTTTCAGCCACAAAAAGAAAACATTAAGCAAACAGACTGTTACCACAGCAGGCTAGCAATTTGCCTCAGCTGCAGGTGGGTGACTCTGCTGTAGCAATGTGTTGTACCTCAGATCACTATGGTGTATCGCCTAAAGCCACTATGGACTGGGGGTTAGCCACATGCTCTGCAGCTGTTGAACTCCCCTCAGTGGGCAAGGTGCAGCCAGTATTGTCATTCCTGGGAGAGAGAAAATACAGTTTTGTACCTACCATAAATGTAGATGTCCGATAGATATGCAACTGCAGTCCTGACATATGGGTTGTCCTGCCTCAGGCAGCCCTTCGGTCGGCCGGATTCCAAAGTCTGGGTCCGGCGTCGGCTGATGTCGCCTCCTCCCCGACGTCAGAGCGGCTGGGGTATAAAGGCATCAGCCGACGCCATCTTCTTCAGTGTTTCTTGCCCCAGATGCCAGGTGCCCTCCAAGGAAGGCTAAATTTTGTGAATGGATAAACAAAAAATTCAGACATGCACAACAGTAATAAACAGATACACCATAACAGATAACCCCAGCTTATAGGAAAGGGGGGGAATGGACCCAAGGGAAAAAACAGAGGGGTAGGAGGGAGGGAAAACCTGACTGCAGTTGCATATCTATCGGACATCTACATTTATGGTAGGTACAAAACTGTACTATGTCCTTCAAGAATGCAACTGCAGTCCTGACATATGGGTTGAATACCATAGCCAAGCTGGGGGTGGTAGGACTAAGCAAGGGATGGTATAGCTAGAAGGCCCTGCAGGACTGCCGAAGCAAAGCCTGCTCGGGATCTGGAGTATAATGGCAGGTTGTAGTATTTGGTAAATGTATGCACGGAGCTCCATGTAGTAGCGTAGTTGTCTGTGAATGTCTAAAGTATGCAACAGCTTCTCCCCTTTGTTTTGAGGGTTAGGAAAGAAAGTAGGCAGGTGAATTGCTTGGTTTAGTGACACTCTGGATATCACCTTAGGCATGAAGGAAGGATTGGTTCTAAGGGAAACTCTGTCCTAATGAAAGATGAGAAAAGGAGGAACTGCCATGAGGGCCTGTATCTCCGAGACTCTTCTTGCTGAGGTGACTGCCAACAGGAAAACCGTTTTCCAAGAGAGAAATTGCATTTCTGAAGATGCTGCTGGTTCAAAAGGAGGAAGAGTTAATTTTTCCAAAACGTAATTGAGGTCCCATGCAGGAATTGGTTGTTTCCTTGGAGGTTTGATATTCTTTATACCCCTTAGAAACTGTCTTAGCAAGGGATGCGAAAACACAGGTGGATCACAGTTGTAATGTGCAGAGATAGCTGAAGCGTGGATTTTGATGGAAGAGTATGAGAGGCCACTGCGAAACATTTCTGCCAAGTATTCTAATATCTGAGGTATGTTCATCAGTGATGCATCCTGTCCCTTGTTGACATTCCAGATGATGAATCTCTTCCATTTGGCCGAATAGGTTTTTCTGGTGGAAGGTCTGCGTGCCTCCAGCAAAATGTCCTGAACTGTTTTGGAGAGGGAGTCATGGGTTCCAGTCATGGAATTCTCCAAGCTGCCAGCTTTAAGGTTTGTAGGTTCTGAAGAACTGTCTTGTAATTGTGTTGAGTCAGGAGCTGAGGCCATTGAGGCAAGGGCTATGGTTTGGAGTGAGTTATGCTCAGTAGCAGTGGATACCTGTGTTGCCTTGGCCAGTCTGGAGCTATCAAGATTCCTCTCGGTTGTTCTGCCTTGATCTTCAGTAACACCTTGGTGAGTAAAGGTAGAGGAGGGAATGCATAAATTGTTAGGGCATTCCAGCTGAAGGAAAGAGCATCCGTTCTCCAGGCTAGAGGATGGTGTATCCTTGTGCAAAACCTTTCCAGATGATGATTGAGATGAGATGCAAAGAGGTCTGTGTCTGGTCTTCCCCATGCAGATGTTATTTGTGAGAATATGCGTGGGTGTAGCATCCATTCGTGTGGCTCCAAGAAATTTCTGCTCAACCTGTCTGCCAGAACATTGTCCTTGCCCGGAACAAACTGGGATTGCAAGTAGATGTTCAGATTCAGGGACTTTTCCCAAAGGGTCATTGTTAGTATGCAGAGGGGATAGGAATGAGTGCCCCCTTGTTTGTTTATGTACCACATGACAGTGGTGTTGTCTGTCCTTATTAGCAGATGACCTTGCTGAAGAGATTTTCCAAAGGCTTCTATTGCATGTATCACTGCCAACATCTCTTTTTGATTTATGTGCTGATGCATTTCCATGGGAGTCCATTGCCCTTGAATGCATCTGCCGTCCATGTGCACTCCCCATCCATGGTCTGAGGCGTCTGTTGTAATAGTTTGACTTGATGGAGGTTTGTTGAAAGGCATACCTTCGTTTAAGTGACTTGCTTGAGCCCACCACAAAAATTCCCTTTGCAGGCATGGTATGAGTGGTATTATGTCTTCCAGGTTGTGGCTGTGTTGAGACCACAAGGTTTTTAGGTACCATTGCAGTTTTCTCATGTGAAGTCTTGCCAGAGGGATTATAAGAATGCAAGATGCCATGAACCCCAGGGCCTGCAGGGTTTTCCTTGCAGTCAGGTGGGTTAGTTTTGCTAGGCTTTTGAAGTAATCTGTTAAATGCTCTTGTTTCTCCTCTGTGAGGAAGGCCATTTGTAGCTGTGTGTTCAGCTTTGCTCCTAGAAAAATAATCTCTTGGGATGGCAGTAGTCTTGATTTTTGAATGTTGACTGTGTATCCCAGAACCTGCAGCAATTGAATGACATAATCCAAGTGTTTTATCAAGGTTTGTTTGCTGTCTGCTTGTATGAGGCAGTCGTCCAGGTAAGGGTATATTTGTATCCCCTGGAGTCTGCAGTGTGCCACTACTGACGCCAGGCATTTCGTGAATACTCTGGGCGCAGTAGATAAGCCAAACGGCAATGCTGAGAATTGATAGTGCTCTGTTCCTGCAAGAAATCTGAGGTATCTTCTGCAACTGTGTCTGATAGGGACATGCAGGTATGCCTCCTTGAGGACCAGAGTAACCAGCCAAAACCCCTTTCCCAGCATGGGAAGAAGTTGCTGTAACGTCAGCATCTTGAATTTTGGCACCATGAGAAAAGTATTTAGAACGGACAAGTCCAAAATAGGCCTCCATTGCTTTTCTTTTCTTGGAACAAGGAACAGTCTTGAATAAAATCCCTGGCCTTGTTCCTGAGGAGGAACCTTCTCTATTGCTTTTATTTTTAACAGCTTTGAGACTTCTCTGAGTGCCTCTGCCCTTTGATTCTGTGGCAGGATTGGCATGCCTTGTCCTGTTGGTAAAGTATGGAAGTGGAATCTGTAGCCTCTGTGTATTATATCCAGAATCCATTTGTCCTTTGTTATAATGTGCCAGTTTGTTGAGAATAGAGATAATTTTCCGCCTATAGGTGCTTCTCTTTGAGCCTTGGTAGGCGGAGTGGTAGGTAAGTCATTGTGATTGTCCCTGTGGTGCAGGTGAAGTACCTGTGCCACTTCTTTAATATTGAGGTTGCCACTGGTGTAGGAGCCTCGGTATTGCCCTCTACCTCATGCACGCCTGTTCTTTCCCCTTTGAAACTTGTCTGAGTCAGGAAAGGACCAATTCTTTGAAGGCCAATTTCTGCTGAATCTGGGTGGCTGAACCTGGAGGAAATCTTTTACTGTCTGTACTGATTTTGCCTTCTCCTCAATAGACTTCAACACATCCTGAGCATTAGCACCAAAAAGCTTCTGTTTATCCAGAGGTGCGTCCAGGAGCTTTACTTTAACATGATCCGGCAGAGGATGCTCTTTCAACCAAGCATGTCTACGGATAACAGCCCCTGTCATGGCTGCCCTACATGAAGCCTCCAATGCATCATAACCACACTGAAGAAAATGATTACTAACCTGCTGAGAATTATGAACCAAATCCTGCAATCCCTTTCTATCTATAGGCTCAGGAGAGGCTAGCTTTTTCTGCAAATCATCCAGTAAAAAATCCTGGTACTTAAACATATGAAAAAGGCAGTTAAGTGACCTCATGGCAAGGGTGGTAGAGGTATAAACTTTTTTACCCCATCTCTCCAGGGACCTTGCTTCCCTGTCAGCTGGTAGTGGATTTTTGGTCGAGGAAGAAGCCACTCCTTTGGGCCCTGTGAAATAGTTTCTAGATCCACAGATTGGGCCTTAAAGAAATGCTTGTGAGTGTCAGGTACCCTGTAATATCTGTCTGACTTGACAGGAGCAGGAGGGAGAGAATCAGGGGAAGCACTGGAGTCTGAAAATACATCATCCAGGACATCCAAAACTGGAGGGATAGCCAAAGGTCTGTGCTGGGGTAACTTGAGGAAGGTACGGAGCCTTTTCCTAGAGTCAGAGAATTCCTGACCCTGCCACTTAAAATGTTCCCCTTCATGGAGTGGAGGACTTCACCGAAAGAAAAATCCTCAGGAGGAGAGGCAGAGGGAATAGATTCCTCAGCATCAGAGTCCTCATAGGCTTGGAAGGATTCTTCATGGGTATCTGAATGCTCTGAATCCCCAGAGGCTTCATCTGAAGATAAGTTGTCTGCCTGCTCAGTTCTAGGCCTTTTTTCTGCAGGTGGCTGAGAACCTCTGTCTGGATGGGGCTGAGACCCCCTGATAAGAGAGATTAGGTCTGCAGCCAGAGACATGATCTGTCTATCAGAAGAAGGAGCCTGAGAGGTAGGCTTAGGATGGGCCTTGGCCTGGCTGGCGGCCTTAGCACGTGCAAAGGCCTTGATGGACATGGATACAGGAGGCCTAGCTGCCCCACGTGCAGGGGTAACCTTGTCCACAGGAATGGTGTTGGTTAGTTCAAGAACTTCGGTTTCTGGAGGAAATTCAACAACCGGCACCGGTGTAGCCTCCGAGACCGAGGAGCATGTTAATGCGGTGTCGTCAGCCTGGAGCGGTTGAATAATCGCTTCCGAAGGGACCGAAGCACTCGCGGAGGGCTTAGGTGTAGAATCGGTGGAAGACGCGGGCCGAGGATGTCGGTCCCGGTCCTTACGTTTCTTGGTAGTTTGTGCTGTCGGTTGTTCCGATGGCATGTTATAAGCGAAGGATTCACCAAAAAAGTTTTCGGCAAATTCTGCCCGGCACCTTATTAAAGCAAGCACAGGCAGCACAGGCCGAGACGTCGTGGTCTGGGCCCAGGCAAGGGAGGCAGTAGGAATGGAAGTCCTTATGAGGTATTTGTTTACCACAAGACAAACAATTATTAACTTTCTCAATTTGTTCTGACATCGGCTGAGGCAAGAAAAAATGCTCCCCAACGGGGTACTTAGCTTTTTAGATGACTTCGGTAACTGAAAACACAGGAGCTGACCGACCGGCACTTGCGAACTGCTTCTGCTTCGGGCACCGCGTGGCAAGAAATACTGAAGATGGCGTCGGCTGATGCCTTTATACCCCGGCCGCTCTGACGTCGGGGAGGAGGAGACATCAGCCAACGCCGGACCCAGACTTTGGAATCCGGCCGACCGAAGGGTTGCCTGAGGCAGGACAACCCATATGTCAGGACTGCAGTTGCATTCTTGAAGGACATCAAGGAAGGTTTCCCCACTGTGTTAGAATGATGCACCTGTCCCTGGGGAAGCAGCTGTTACCATTAGTAATATGGTTGGCCCCATTTTTCTGTCAAAAAGAAACAGAAAACCAAGCATGTACATACTCCTCTTTTAATTCCTTTGGATAGGAGAAGTTTACTGGGTCTGGTTCGGAGTTTAATTCAGGCTACTGATCTATCTGGTAAAGTAGTTTCTGGTAAAAGGAAGAGGGATTCCTCTTTTCCTGAAAAGATTCAAGATTCCGAACCTGAACAGGAAGCTGCAGGGATGGATACACCCCCCCCCCAGAAGAGGAGAGCTCAGTGTCTGATTCTCCCTGTGGGTGTTTCTCTTTCTCTTTGACTGCTGCCAGAATGTGCCACTGTTTTCAATGGAAGAACACTGGGGGTTCTTAGTCCCTCTGAAAATACAATAAGGTGTCAAAGGATTTTCCAGAACCCACACCCATTTCTCCTGTTCTGCCTGCTTTACAGGATGTGTGTGCTGCTGCCTGATTTTTGCCCGATAGCCAAGCAGCTGCCCCCAAAAGGCAGACAGGATGTATAAATTTCTCCAGTCTTAAATTTTATACACTATTCCCAAACCTGACCTAACAGCTATAACTTTAGTTGATCCCACTGCTGCTAAGCACTTAGTTAATTCCAATCCTATTCTTTCTGATAAGGATGGGAAAATTATTGATTGGTATGTGGAAAATGTATATTTCAGAGGAATATTTTAGCTACAGTTTCTTCTTGTGAGGAAAAATCTGCTTTAAATAACTTAGTTTATTCTATTGCACAGCTCACTACTCATTGTTTGCAGTGCGCATACAACTCTGTTGATAATTCTTACAGGGCTATGGCCACTGGTACTGTCTGAAGGAGGTCTGCATAGCTGCATTCTCAGAAACTCCCAGATGATATTAAAATACATTTTAAATTCTTCCTTGGCTAGAGATTTAGTATTTGTCCCCTCTTCTGCAGAGGTGATGAAAGTGGCAAGCTGTTCCAGATAAACTCAAGATTTTTCATCCCCTCCTTTTCCAAATAGCCCAAGGGATTTTTCTATCTCCTCATGCAATTTTGGCAAAACAGATTAGACAGTCTTAACAAAATGTAGGTTCAGATATTTAAGAAATGCCAAGGTGTTTCCAAAAAGAAGTGTCCAGATCAGACTCTCTTGTTTCCACCTGTTCTTCATCACATGGTGTCCCAAAGAGTGAAAGAACTAGGTTCCTCCTTCCCAGGTGGGGAAGGATTATTATTCAAGGAGGTTCCTTATGCAAAAAAAAAAAAAAAAAAGTTTGGAGACCAGTTCTGGATCTTTCTTTTCTAATCTGGTTTGTGATGATGCCCAAATTCAAAATGTAACTTCAGAACCTGTTACCTCTTCTTCCCCTTTCATGTTTCCTGGCAACCCTAGACTTAAAATAGGCCTATCATCATATCCCTAGTCATCCAGACTTCAGACGTTTTAAGAGTTTGAGTGTCTGGATCACAATATCAGTTCTCCACTTTAGTCTTTGAGAACAGTCTTGGTGCAGTGGCTAGGCCAAAGTGCCCATCTCCAGTTACAGCTCACTGTAGGCTACAGGGTACTCACATTTTTTCATATTAAAAAAAACCTTACTTTTTATTTATTTATTTATTTATTTTATTTTTACATTTATTTTACATTTGTTTACCGGGTTAGTCCGACTGGATACATATCCCTTTTCAGCAGAGACCCGGGGAGAAAAGCTCCACATTTGAAGAAAAACAACAACACTACATAGACATCATAAGGAACAATCATAGTATACAAAGTTCAGAGATACTCAGTTACAAATACACTCTATTTAATTCCGCAAATACATGAGGAGTAAAAACCCTGATATTAGGGTAGGTTAATAAGTGATGAGGTTAGAGCTTTAGGTCACTAGGGAGAAGGATATATGGTTATTCACAGGTCAATTCTATGGTTATACGGAGGGGGCCATCTATGAGGACCCACGTGAATTAGAGAATAGGTTTAAAGGGATCTAGAGAGATTTTAGGCGGAGAGTCATTAAATAATTGTGTGTGGGTGGAAGGCAGTTATATGATCAGTCAGGATTGTCACAAGGGCATGGCCAATGGGTCTTAAGTAGTGACTTGAGACTAGTTTTAATCTGGCTGAGGGAAGTTGAAAGTCTTAGGTTATTGGGAAGAGAATTCCAGAGCCTTCCAATAGAATTGGCATAGATAGCATCACCTCCTGAGTTATTTGATTTCATGGTTTGTACCAGGACACTATTAGAAGATCGGAGGCAATCAAGGTTGGAGTAGGGGGTCAGGAGTTTGTTCAGAGAGGGAGTTTTATCAGGTTCCATAATTATTTTAAATGCTTCTGTAAGTTGGTTGAATTTAAGAAGGTTAGGTAATTCTAACCAGTCCAGTTTCTTTAGGTTATGGCAGTGATGAGTACGGTAAGGTGAACCAGTAACAAATCTAGCGATATTTGTTATAAACAACTGAGAGTTTGTTGAGCTCATTTTTGTTGAGGAAAGATAGGACAGGGGAGGCTAACAGTAGGGTGGAGAGAAGATGTGACCGTGCTATAGTTAGTTTGGAATACGGAGTAAGAAAGTTCTTGATTCTGTACAAGGAGCCTAGTTTCTTGTTTACTGTCTTAATAGTTTGACTAATGTGAACATCGAATTTGAGCTTGTGATCAATAGTAACACCTAGCAGTTTGGTGTTAGTGACAGGCTCGATGATGGTGCCGTTGATGGATTGAACGTGAAAGATCGTATTTTTAGAATGTGGTGGATATAGCCCTAAGGGGGGTTCAACACGTGGGGAAGATTAGAAGTAGCTTGGTTTTTATGGGATTTAGGATGAGTTTCCGTTCAGAAAACCATTTTCAACTGCCGCAAAACAGTGTTGGGTGACTGTTTGGAGATTATGGAGAGAGACATCAGAACAGATCAGGGTGGAGTCATCTGCATATTGAATGCAGGTGGCTTGGGGGATGACCGAGTGTAGGTCATTTATGAATACAGAGAAGAGAAGGGGACCAAGTATAGAGCCTTGGGGAACTCCTATGGTATTTGGTAGCAAGTTAGATAGCGTGCTTTGCCACTGGACTGCTTGTCGTCTGCCAGAAAGGTAAGCATTAAACCAACGTAGGGCCAGGTTGTCGAGGTGAAGGGATTCAAGGGTGTGGAGCATTAGTTGGTGATTGACCATGTCAAAGGCTTTTGACAGGTCAAGGAAGAGAGCAGAAGTAATTAATTTGTTGTTCCGGTTATTGTTTACTGAATCGACAAATGAAAGGAGGGCAGTGGTGGTACTATGATGGGGGCGAAAACCATGTTGAGTTTTTGACAGAAGATTGTTTAGGGTAAGGTAGTGTAGGATTTGCTTGTGGGCACACCTTTCCATAATTTTTGCTATAGGCGACAATATTGCTATAGGTCTATAGTTAGATGTTTCCGTAGAGGCACCTCCCTTGTGAAGAGGGATGATGTATGATATTTTCCAGATTGAGGGGATGGTGGCCTCAATGATGGTTCTATTTATCAGGATTGAGATGGGATAGGCAATTTCATCAGATGCTAGTTGTAGGTATTCGGCTGGGAGACGATCAGCCGATAGGGTGGATGGTTTGAGTTTCTTTAATAGAGTTCTAATATAGGAGGTGGATATTGGTTGAAAACTAAAGGCAGGTAGATTTTTTCCAGTAGGACTGGTTAAGGAGGTGGAAGAAGTAGGTAACTGACTGGCTAGTGCCTGAACGGTCTCAGTGAAGAAAGAGTTAAAGGAGTTAGCTATTACTACAGGATCTTTACCTATAAGTTTTTCAGGGGTAGGGGTAGTTGATTTCCCAGATTAAAGGAGGTTATTAAAACCTGCCCAAAACTTCTTTGGATTATTTTGGTGTTTGTCCTGGAGATGATGGAAATAATTATTTTTATCCTGGGTAGTATATGCTTTTGTTGAGTTTCTAAGCTGCTGAAATTTGATGCGATCTAGGGGTTCTTTGGTGGTACGCCAGTTTACCCAGGCCTGGTCTCTGAGCTTAATTTTAGATTTGGTGTCTTTAGTTAGCCAAGGTGCAATTACTTGTCTTTGCCGAATCTTTTTCAAAGTGTCAAGAAGTTCTGTCTTGGGCGAGACATCTCTTGTACACACTGGGATTCCAATGGAACATACTTTCTCGACTCCCTCACATAGGATTCTGTTCCTGGGATGTCAGCTAGACACCTCAGTTCAAACAGCTTTTCTTCCACAGGGGAAAAAAAACAGATTATTATTCAAACCTATTTCTCAAGTTTTCCATTCAGACTTTGGTCACTGTGAGGAAATACCTCAGGATTTTGGGTCCCATGCCATCTAGGATTCTCATAATACCCCTGGCAAGACTCCACGAGAAAGATACAGTGGTATCAGATATCCCTTTGGTCCAAGCATTAATACCCTTCGTCAGGAAAGGGATCTTTTGGTGGATACAACAGATAGCTTTGAATCCAGGTCTCCCCTTCTCCCTCCCTGCTCCAAAGCAGTCAGTCATCACAGATGCTTAGGACTTTGTTTGGGGAGCAATTTAAGAGTGAATAAAAGTGCATGGGGCGTGGGACAACAAGGACAGATTCAAGCACATAAATATGCTTGCCCTAATCAACGTATTCAACTCTCTGAATCATCTTTGGTCCTTGGGACCTCTTCAGCTGGTTACAGACAATAAACAGTCATGTGGTACATCAGCAAGCAAGGGGGGACCAGGTTGTACCCTTTTTACAAAGTAGCCATGTTAGCTTGGGGTATAGCATAGACAAAAAATAAATCCAATAGTGCCCAAAAAGAAACTAACCACAATATAAGGCACTAAAAACGTTAATGTTTTGGAGCCTCTGTCATGGAATAAAGTGTTTTCGTGTGACACACATCAGTGTTGGTGATCCTTTTTAGTGCCTTATCTTGGGGTATAACATCCTACATTCCATCAGAGCAAAACTGTGTAGCGGAGAAGCTGAGCAGGACCAAGACAGACCCTCACAAATGGAAACTAGATTGGGGGGGGGGGGTTCCAAGACTTGATTCATCTGTGGAGAGTTCCTCAAGTAGACCTCTGTCTCCTCCTTATTCAATCAGCTGACAAGATTCTGTTCCAGAACTCCATGCAAGAAGGCTGGGAATACGGATGGCTTTTCTTTTCTTTGGAAAAGAAATGTTCCTGTACACTTTGCCACCCTTTCAAGCAATATTCAGGTTACTTAAGATTCAGAAGGAATCGTCCAAAATCATTGCGGTGACTCCTTTCTTTTGGAAATGGCCATGGGCAATTACCACAAGCTTCCTCACAAACTGGATCTAGTCACACAAAAACAGGGGTGTTTGATACACCTCAACATCAATAATCTTCAACTGACTATCTGGGTGATAGGGTCTTAATTCCTTTTACGTACCTATTTACTGAGGAGGCGCAGTAGGTACTAATGGAGTCAAAAAAGCCTGATACTAGAAAATCACATATTAGCAAATGGAAACACTATTCTAGTTGGTGGCAACAACATAACCAGCACCCATTCAGGGCTAGCTGATCTCTGGTTTTACAATATCAGTGTGAGTTAATATCCTATGGCCTTTCTTACGTCTCTATCAAGGTTCATTTATCAACCATTTCAGCATGTCTGCCCATGGAACTTCCTCTTTCAAGAAAGTCTCATGTCAAAATGGTCTTGAAAGGGGTTTTGCACAAGAGGCCTCAAAAAGTGACCCCTCCTTAGATCTTAATTTTGTGTTAGAGAAGCTAACACTTGCTCCATTTGAACTAACTAATCTTGCTGACTTGAGGTTCTTAACATGGAAAACTGTTTTACTGATTGCTCTGATCTCTACAAGATGTCTATCAAGTTGCAGGCTCTTGTGGTGGGTCAACCCCATCTCATTTTCCCCATAGGGACAGGATTTCTTTCAGAACTAATCCTTCTGTTATGCTTAAAGTGATACACAAGTTTACTTTGATCCAAACTATCCATCTTCCCATTTTCTTTACTTAACCTAACAATGAGGGAGAAAGTATACTCCATACCTTGGATGCCCACAGACAACTCAGGCACTATCTTGACAGAACTAAATCCTTCAGATGTTCTGATACATTTTTTTTTCTTATGAAGGTAAGAAGGGACAACCTGTGTCAAAACTGACATCTCCAAATGGTTCTGTAAGGCTATTACCGTTTGTTATGCTCACCATAACAAATCTATTCCAGGCAGGGTCAAGGCCCACTCTACCAGGGCCGTGGCTTCATCTACAGCTTTTCAGAAAGGGTTGGATTCTAGAAGTATTCTACAAGCTGCTACATGGTCCTCTGCACATACCTCTACAAGCCATGATGAGCCTGATTCCTTCTGTAGGTTCAGATCAAGCCTTGCTAGGACAATTCTCCAGGACCTCCTCGACTTTTCTCACTACACCTCCCAAATATAGTTAGCTATGGTAATCTATTCATACAGCTAAGGCTACTGCAGTAGTTATCAATATGATGAACATAGTACAGTTATGCAAGATGAACTTACCATAACAGTACATGTTCGAATGAACACTGCTGCAATAGCCACTCCCTCCCATCCACCATCTCCCTTATTTTTGGTGTTCTTTTATGCCAGGGTACAGACATTTATTTTTTGTTGTTCCTAGCATTGTCCTTTCAGGGTTCAACCTCACTCTGCTGGCAGTAATGCCCTGAATAGCTTCACAGTCAAACTTGTCTTTTAGTCAGCAGAGTTCCAGGTTCTTGACATTTTAGGCATGTGGAAGGTGCCCTGAAGCTGTGGAAGCTGGCTGGCTGTTACAACCTTAGCAGGATATAACCCATGTAGCCAAGGCTACTACAGCAGTGATCATTTAAACATCTACTGTTATGGCAAGTTCAACTTACACAGCCATACTTTGCTAATAGGGATGACTGCAACTAGGGGTACACAAAAAACGCTAGAGGGGGACAGAATTTACTTGAGAAAACTGACAAAGGATCAGAGGCATTCGGAACAAATAACTAGAGCGGGGAAGGTAACAGAGTGGGATGATGTCAAGAAGAAGTCTGGACAGCAGGTGAGAGACTGCCTTCCCTATAAGAGATTGATAGAGTATAGGCAAAGGGATAGGGGAGTCCTAAGTGAAAAACCAGCTCTGGTAGAGTTTTAGTCAAATCTGCAACAGAAGCTACTGTTAAAAAGGGGATAATTTGTAGGGCATATAAAATATTGCACGATAACTACAAGACTCAGAAGGAATTAGAAAATGATTGGGGAGATAGACTGGAAAAACAATTTTCAAGAGAACTATGGTAAGACAAATCTATGGCTCCCATGTATGCAACAGAGTCCACAAGGTTTAGGATTTTGCTTGGAAGTGTTTGCATAGGTCTTTTTACAGTCCAAGCAGACTTCAGAGAATTCTTCCTCAGGTACACAACAAATTCAGGAGGTATGATGGAGAAGAAAGAGGTAACTGGGAATATGTTTTCTGGGAGTGTAATAAGCTGGCAGACTTTAAAAACTAGCAACACCACAAATTGGCCGACAGATTTGAGAAACCACATTTATTTATGAAGAATTACAGACCGGTTTCGGTCTAATAACCTTTATCAATGTAACATTTGGAATCCGTAAAACACTTGCAGATATAGTAACACCATAATCTGAATGCACCAGTCAAAAAACAAAGCATGCTAATGCCCTCATCACGAGTTAAAGATATATGTAATATATATATTTATATATATATATATATATATATATATATATATATATATATATATATATATATATATATATATATATATATACATATATATATAAAGTGGTACACCAAGTAATAAAAATATACATACATCGTATATTAAATACATCAAAATACACATAAATGTACACACTTAACCAACCTTTATAAAAATAATGTTAATGTCTACCAAAATATATATGAAAAAATATATACAATATATATAAATACATCAAAATAACCATATATGCATATACCATAAAAACTAACCTACTCTAACTTACATGTTTGTTTGTCTTTTCGGCTTTTCCCGGTTAGGGGTTGCCACAGAGGAACTCTGGTCCGCTAATGACTGGCAATCGATTTTTATGGTTCCGAGTTGTCAGCCCGATGCCCAACCTTCAACAAAGGTACGCCCATTCATGCATGTCTTTCGGAGGCCACACGACCGCGGGGAGGACATGCAGACTCCACACACAAGGCACTCCAACCGAGAATCGAACAGGGGAACCTCTTGCTGTGAGGCAACAACACTACCACTGTACCACTGCGGCTTTTACAACCTGCTCTTGTGCACCTTGGGAAGCAGATAAAGGTAGGGTACAGAGAGTTCAAGGCTGAGATTGATGAATTTCTTGAACATGCCCATTTTGAGTGCATCATTGATGAACAAACTCTCCACCATCTTAAAGTTGCTGAACCCTCTGTACCCTACCTTTATCTGCTTCCCAAGGAGCACAAGAGCCTCCACAACCCCCTGGGAAGACCTACTGTGTCGGGTCGTGGCTCACTTACTGAGCCCATTTCTGTGCATCTTACTAGATATTTAAAACCCCTGCTCAAGGGTGTAAGAGCCAGAATAAAAGACACAATGGAATTTCTTTAACATAATTAAAAATTCCCAATTGGAGGATGGGTGGTTCTTGTGCACCTTGGATGTGACATCGTTGTACACCAGCATCCCTTACTGGGCTGGACTTATGGCGCTGGAGTTCTGGCTTATGGAACTCAATTTATATAGCACTGATTTCAACAGGTTTTTGTTGGGATTGGTGGAGCATGTTTTGACAAAAAATGTTTTTCTTTTCAATGGTCAGTATTATTTACAGATCAGAGAGACCGCAATGGGGGCTGCTTTTGCCCCCATATATGCGGATCTCTTTATGGGATTTTTGGAACATCAAGTCATATATGATAGAAGTCATAACATATATATGGATGAGATAGATATTTGGCGTAGGTACCTGGATGACTGCTGGATGGTTTGGAAGTCTGATATGATTTATTTAAACAAGTTTGTTAGTTATATAAACGAAAACAAATGGGGAATTCAGTTTACTGTGGAAGCCAATAAGAGATGCATTTCTTTTCTGGATGTGTTAGTTACTAAAAAGCCAGATGGCACATTAGCTAGCATGGTTTACAGAAAGCCCCTTTGTTCAAATTTGTTACTACATGCCTCCAGCTGTCATCCAGGTCATATTACGCGAAACACCCCCAAATCCCAGTACATGAGGAATAACAGAATTTGTTCAAGAACAGTTGATCTTGAATTATGTAATCAAGACCTCACCAAAAGATTTATGGAACAAGGTTATTCAGAGGGTCATCTATCTGAGATTAAACATCTTGTAGATAGGATGCCTAGAGAGCAGTTAATGACCTATGGTGAATCTAAATCTAGATGTAATTCTAAGATTAGGTTCACCACTACATATGGCAAGAACACAAAATTTTTGATTGGGGTTATTAACAAATATTGGGATATACTATTTGCTGAAGAACATCTGGCAACCAAATTAGATGATAGATGCAAGTTCTCTTTTAGAAAGGGAGTCACTCTAGGGGGGCATTTCAATCATTTTAAGAAACATCCACCTATCCAGTTGTATGATAAAATACAAAGGACCATTGGGGGGTTTACATCATAAGGATGTTACCCCTGTGAATATTGTACCTTCTGTATGTATGTACTCAAAACCAAAGAATTCTCAAGCAGAAATACATCTAAAGTCTTTCAAATCCGTACATTGTGTAATTGTAGCAGTTGTTGGGTGATTTACCTTGCTGAATGTCAATGTTCAGCTTTTTATATAGGCCAGACGTCTCAGTCCTTTAAACTTAGAATTTCTGAGCATTTGAGCAATATACATAACAAGGTAATCACCAATGCATTGTATAAACATGTTCAGGTTCATAAGACAGCAAGATTTTCATTCACCATCAGTGACAGAATTGTGGGTTCTAAATTCTCCAAGAACAAATGGCATGATATTCGTAACAAAAAAGAAAGATCTTGGATCATTAATCTGAGTGGTTTATTTCCCCCAGGTTTAAATAACCATTTATGAATACTGATCCAGTTTCATTTGAATACAAGAATACATAGACCTAGTTTCATTTGTATACAAGAACATTTATTTGTATATATACATATGGAACATTTTGTGAGACATTAACAAATCATTAGTGTGTTAGAGTAGGATAGTTTTTATGGTATATGCATATATGGTTATTTTGATGTATTTATCATATATATTATATATATATTTTTTCATATATATTTTGGTAGACATTAACATTATTTTTATAAAGGTTGGTTAAGTATGTACATTTATGTGTATTTTGATGTATTTAATTTACAATGTATGTATATTTTTATTACTTGGTGTACCACTTTATATATATATATATATATATATATATATATATATATATTGCATATACCTTTAACTCTTGATGAGGGCATTAGCATGCTTTGTTTTTTGATTGGTGCATTCAAATTATGGTGTTACTATATCTGCAAGTGTTTTGCGGATTCCAAATTTTACATTGATAAAGGTCATTAGACAGAAACCAGTCTGTACTTCTTCATAAATAAATGTGGTTTCTCGAATCTGCTGGCCAATTTGTGGTGTTACTTGATTTTCTGGCCTTGCAGTTGCCGTCCGTGCAAGGGGTTTTTGGTAGACTTTAGACTTTAAAAACTCCCTACATAGTACTCTGTCAGAAACATTGAGCAAATGGATGTAGCAAAGGAAATTGTTTGATCTGAACTGCCTAGATATAGTAAGGCCTTATTCGGTTCTGTTGGCTGCCAAAAAAACAATTACCAGAAAATGGAAATCAAAATCTAAACCAGGTGTATTAGAAGTACTGCATATTGTAAAAGTTATAAAGAACTGGAAGAGGGATCTTTATAAAAGGGAAGGAACAAATTGTATAGAAATAATTGGAATTTGTGGGAAAACTACATGCAAAATAATGTTCAGGAGGAGTGAGGATTAAGGAAAGGCAGGAATTGAGCAATTTATGTAATGCTGGACTGAAAGACAGCCATAAAGAAATGTTTGCGTCTTTCGGCTTTTCCCAGTTAGGGTCGCCACAGCGGAACTCCAGTCCGCTAATGATTGGCAGTAGGTTCATAGGTTGGTACGAGGCTATCAGCCCTCGGGCCTATACAAGCCTAGCCATAACAATTCCCTGGCTGTTTCTTCCCACACTATTTACTTCCCTGGACCCCTGTCTAGCAGGGTGACTGACGTGATCCCCGGGATGAATTTCCTTTCTCCCATCCAATCGTCAAGGTTCCTTTTGAAGAGGACCAAAGAGGCACTCTGCTTGACATGTATGGGCAATCTATTCCAGAGTCTGGGGAGTCTCTGGGTCAGGAACCTATCCCTCCAGCATGTTTTGTTTATTGTGATGACAAGGTTTAGCTCCCTGGAGCGTATGGTTCTGAGGGATTGGGATTTCTTTAAGTGTAGCATGTCCAACAGCTCTGGGTTTGACATGGCCTTGTATGTTAAGCAAAGATCGCCTCTGAGTAGATGATATGCGACAGAGTATAGCTGGAGTTTAAGGCGGTCAGCGTAGGGCATCTGCTTTAGGCCTGTGATTCTTTTAGTGAGGTATTTCTGTGGCCTTTCCAGTTATTAGTAGATTTTTACGTGCTGGCTTGCCGGGCCTAACGCACAACATTCAATGAAGGAATGCCCATTCACACATGTCGCTACATGGAAGACACTCTAAGAATCGAATGGGCAATGTCTAACTGTGAGGCAACAATGCTACCACAGCAGCACCACCACTGCAGACAGCCATAAAGAAATAAAACATGTAAATGTATAATGTGTGTAAATGGAAAACAAATGTCAATATGGTTCATTTTCTTTTTTCTATTAATGTATGTGTACCTATGTCTTAAGTGATAGCAAAGTTGCATAAAAAAATGGTAGATGGCAGTGGTACCCTTTGAGGTAGACACTAACATTCACAAATCTACTGTCAGCTTTGGGGACTACGTAGTAGACTTAACCCAACAGGGTCTACAAACTCAGACTTAATAAAATGGAGAATGTAAGACAGTTGTGCAGACTCTCTCTGCAAGATAAGCCCTGTTCTAAAGGCCAGCTAGCATCCAATGCCATAGTGGCTTGTGACAAGTGGTAAAACTAAGTAGGGCTAATGAACCCACATCCGAGATGGAGGCCTAGTATCTGGAAACTCCATCTTCATGTAACTTTAAACATTTCTGAAGGGGAGTGCAAAGGGAACAAACACACACACAAATAGGATGAGGGAGGAAATCCACATTTGCAAAATAGAGACCTTCAGTTACAACATAGGTTCATAGGTCTGTACTAGGCTAATAGCCCTGGAGCCTTTACAAGCCTAGCCCATAGGATTACCATGGCATTGTGCCACCTGACCTTAGTACCTAGTGCCTCTGTCAAGTAGAGCCACTGGAGTGATCCCTGGGGTGAATTTTCTATTTCTCATCCACTCATCAAGATTTCTCTTGAAGAGGGCCAGTTAGGTGCTCTGCTTGACATGTATGGGAAGTCTATTCCATAGCATGGGCAGTCTCTGAGTTATGAACCTGTCCCTCCAGCATGTTCTGTTGATTGTGGTAATGATATTGAGGTCTCTGGAGCATATGGTGCAGAGGGATTGGGATTTCTTTAGATGTAGCATTTCTAACACAACTGGGTCAGACATGGTTTTGTAAGTCAAGCAGAGATTGCCTCTAAGTAGGCATTATGAGACCGAGAATAGTTGGAGTTTTTTTGAGTCTGTCCATATAGGACAAGTGTTTAAGGCCTAGGATCCTCTTTGTGAGGTACTTTTGTGGTCTCTACAGTTGTTGCAGGTCTCTAGTGAGGTACGTGCCAAATGGGGCACTGTACTCTATGACTGGCCTAATGAGAGAAGAGTAGAGGGAAACAATGACCTCTTTCTTCCAGGATGCAAAACCCTTAGTAATGACATGTGCCACATAGGACTTTCTGATCACAGTGGCGATGTAGTGGTCAAAAGAGAGGTTGCTGTCAACCTGTGTTCCTAGATCTCTTATAACACCTTCTGTGTGCAGTGGACTACCACCGATGTGGTAATTCAAGGGAACCGGATTTTTCACAAGGGGAATGATGACATTTTTTGGCATTGAGTTTAAGGCCATGGTTTTGACACCAGTCATTGGTCTCATTGAGGCCTTTCTGTAGGATGGCAACATCACTTGGGGAGTTAATAGCAGCTCCCAACTTGCAATCATCTGTGAACATCACTTCATGTTGGCCTGGACTTCAGAGAAGTAGATACCAAACTGGAAAAGACCCAAGACCAAACCCTGTGGGACTCCACTCGTGACTGCTCGACAGTCTGACTTACTTTCTCAATGTGGATTCCATCTGTGAGCCAGTTTGCAACCCACCTAGTAATACAGGGGTTGATGCCTACATTAGTGAGTTTTTTTATGATTCCTGAGTGGGGAATGGTATCAAAGGCCTTGGCCAGATCAAAGTATGCTGTATGAACCACCTTGCCTTCATCCACAGCTCTGGTGACTGACTCTAAGAAGTCGACCAAGTTGAGCAGGCATGATCTACCCTTCACAAAACCAAACTGTGTAGGATCCAGAGTTTGGAGATTCCCTATATCCTTGTTTATTAGGTCCATGATGATACGTTCCATAGCTTTGCATATCAGACTCATCAGGCTAATGGGGTGATAGTTGCCAGGGTCTGTAGTCATTCCTCCCTTGTGGAGAGGGATGACTGTAGCAGTGCATCATTCGGTAAGGACAAAACTTGAGGTGAGGCTGTGACTGAACACGGCACACAGCTGAGGTGCCAGTTCACTCTGTAGTTCATGTAGAACACAGCCAGGGATATTGTCAGGTCCCATAGAAGCTGTATCCTTGGCCTTGGACAGTGCTGTTTTAACCTGTGCAGCAGTAATACTGGGTGCCTGGCAATCTACTGGTATTGTGATTGGTCCTGGGAGGGGGTAAAGTTGGCACTGAATCTGTCAGCCAGTATATTAGCAATATCTGTTGGCTCAGTATAGGAGGTACATTGTGCAGCAGCTCAGAGCAAATCTGGGTATTGCCATGGAGATTCTTTACATAACTATAGAAGGCCTTGTGGTTGTCTTTACTATCTGCTGTAATTCTGTTTTCATAGCTAGCTTTAGAGGATTTGATGTGGGATCTCAACTTTTTGTTGAGGCTGATAAGGGAGTTTTCCAGTCTTGGGACTTCACCTTATTCCACATAAGTTTCCTCCTTCTGTTGTAGAGTTTGTTTATGGCAGGGGACCACCAGATTGGCTTTTTTTTTTTTTTTTTTGGAGGAGAGAGCGTCTTGGTTCTACTGGGTATGGTGAGATCCATGCATTTGTGTAAGTGTTCGTACAGTGCAGTGGTGTATGATTTGGCAGTTATGCAACTATTCTCCGTTTGCATGGGTGCCATGAAGTTAGCCACCTCTGTTTTTAAGAGCCCAAAGTTAGCTTTGGAGAAGTTTTTCATGGTGGTTACCTTTGTGGGGGTGGGTGGGGTGGGAGGGATGTAGATTTCCAAGGTGATTTGTTTGTGGTCAAATCTAACCAGGGAGGAGTTGACTACTGGTGTAGAGCAACGGTCGCCCATGTTAGTAATGACCAGGTCAAGGATGTTGCTACCTCTAGTGGGGGTAAGAATGAGCTGGTCCAGGGCACTGGAATTAATGAATTCCAGAAAGTGTTGGGCAACTGTATTGGTACACGAGTAGTTTTCCCACTTAATGGAGGGGTAGTTGAAGTCGCCCAGTATGAGCGGGTTAGGTTGGACCCTAATATTCTCCAGGGTGCTTAGGAATGTGGATTGTGAGTCTTGGGACATGGTTGGGGACCTATAGCAGGCTACGACCTGAATCACTGTCTTACCCAATGTTAGCTGCACCTGAAGTATCTCAGATGCGTTATGTTGGGTTACCAGTCTGGAGGTGTGTGCATCCTTTATGAATATGGAAACACCACCACCTTTGAAGCTTCAGTCCAAGTTCTGGGGCCGAAAGGTGTTTAATGAGTTATAGCCTGGTAGTGCAGAGGTGCTTTCTGCTGCCTTGAACCAGATCTCTTTTACAGCACAAATGTTGATGATCTCCATTTTAAAGGAGTGCTTTGAGCGAGTGCATTTTGAGATTTAGACTTCTAGCGTTGAGCAGCATGACCCTCAGATTACATTTGTTTGTAGCTGTTACGGTGATAATTTGGTCATTGGAACACTGCCTAAAAAAGGCACTATAGGGGTGGCAAGAGCCTTGGCCAGTACCTGGAAGCCCAGGGGTGACAGATGCTGGCCATCTCTGCAAAGCATAGAGGTCTGTCAATCATGTCATCCCAGGCAGACAGATACTGGATCCCCTTAGAATGACACCAGAAACTTAGCCAATTGTTGAAATCAATAATTTTCTGCTTGTACTGTGGTATCATTCTGGGGGATGGTAGGATGCTGCTCAGGGCTAGGGTCATACCTGCCTTGGCTACATAATCCGAGATGTCCTCCATGTCTCTTTTCATGTAGTCCAGGGAGGTACGTCTTAGGTCATTCACACCCACATGAACAATGAGAGAGTCATATTTGTACCTGTTGTTGAGGGACCTGAGTGTGTGCGTTATGTGGTGGATCCTGGCGTCTGATAGGCAGCTGACTGTTACTTTCTCCTTATTCAACCTAGTGAGTGGGACATCAATGTGCCTCACTATCGAGTCACCTATGACTAGTGTGTTGGGCATGCTTTTTTGCCTTAGGGTCTTTGGTTGAGTGGCACACTGTTTACGAGAGTTATGTGTCTCGTGATTAGTGTTGTGTTGTGGTGGTCGAGTGCTTTTCTGCCTTGGAGGTCTCTGCTGTTTGGGTAGATTTTTATTGAGAGCCTCAGCAAAGGTGGGTGTGTGGTTTGTGTTTTTATGTGAAGACAGTGCTGGTGTGTATTCTGGAGGGCTGTGTGTTCCATATGGTGTGGTGCAAGTATTGACCTTTTCTTCTTGACCAGCTATTCCGGTCTTGGCTGGAGAGTGTGTGGCTTCCAATTTGGACAAATAAGTATATCTCTCGCAAGTCTGAATGCTCGGAGGTAAGAGGAGAGGGTTGTCAGTGTACATGAGGCAGTTGCTACATTGCCTCAGGATGCCCAAGTTCACCAGGTTAATAGGAGAAAGCACAGGGAACTGACCTTTAGACATGCCTGGAGGGGTGGGCATTAATACTGGAGCCGTTTCCTTGTAGAACGTTTAGTGCTGGTAGCAGTTTTGTGTGCTACAATTATTGCTACAAGCCTGGTAGAGTGCTAAACTAATAAGCTAGTAAAAGTGCAGGAGAGGACAGAACAAGCAGATCTAAGGAAAAAACTAGAGCACACTTTAGCACTGCTCAGAAGCTTACAAACAGTCCTGGATACAGCAAATCTGTATCTGGACTAGAATAGTTACAGGAAAGGTGGAAAACAAGTGCAAATGTGGGCTTTTAAACCAGAAAGTTGAAAGACATGGAAAAACTGCCCAAACAGCTAATAAAGTACAATTTCTGGGCCGGAAACCACTCCTCTTGTGGTAGATAGGCTACCTAGTACTTACCACTCCCACAGATAAACTAGAAGGCTTCCCTCCAACACAAAGGATTGGGGGGCTCAGAAGCTTACAAACAGTCCTGGATACAGCAAATCTGTATCTGGACTAGACATGCACTTTTTGTCTCTCGATCTATAGCAAGGTTTCAAATTGTGAATGTTGGAAAATCAAAAATCAAAATCCTATTTCTGTTTCCTATGGTCCAGTAACTTCAGCAGGTACATGTATACATATAAGTATGCTTGGGTAGGCAAACCTCCACAAGGGAAACACAAGTAGCCTACATTTTAGCAAGGTGGATGAAGGCAAGAACTGATCCTGCAAGAAAATGTGAAGGTGCAGGATTTACCAAAAGGGTGGAAGGAAATACTTCCAACTTAACTCTCAAAAAGACAGAACACAAAATTACTGAACACCACTTACCGCTCTCATTCCACTACCTTGCTTTAATAGATGAACTTTTAAAGGTATTCACACCATTCTTCCAACTAAGCTAACACTTCTAGAGTCTACTACCCTCAACACTTCCCGTCCAATCATTAAATGCCTTAGCACTGCTGTATAGTTACTCCTGAAAAGGTTCAGCACTCGCACTATAAAAAAAAGAAAAAAAAATTGGAAACCCATGTAAGTAAAGTTGCAGAGTATGTCAGATGATTCTATAATGAAGGTTGCCCACAGATCACTGGCTAATGCAGAAGCGTCAAAGGACTAAATGGCAGCAACTGCAGCACTCTTGTACAAGTGGGTGGAGCAGAAAAAAATCTGGCAACCACAGGCCTATTACCTTAAATAAAGGTGTGAAGAGAAAGTCATGGAGAAAACGCATGGAAATGCTGACAGCATTTCTAAAAGGACAGCAGTCTCCAGACAGCATCTACGGTTGCCACCCGTCCCGTTGTCAGCGGGACACTCACGGTTTGAGTCCTCTCATCCCGCTTCCCGCGCTCACCAAGCATGGGACTTTAAAAGTCCTGTTTTTTTCCCCTTTGCGCTTCGCATTTTAAATTGCCGTGGAAAAGCCGAAAATACTTCCGGTTTTTCCACGGCAATGCGGCTACGTCACCACCCAGACCTGCAGTTAGAGGGATTCTCTGCTAGGTCCGGGTGGTAATGCAGCACAGTAATTGGCTGCAGCCATTGTAGGGGGCGGGAACTTCTTCTGAAGAGCCCCATAAAGGTCGCAGCTGTAGAGCACTAAGCTCTATAGCAGCTGCGACAAAAGATCTGATTTTTTTTTCCAACTGAAGCCAGCCCAGCCAGCATTGAAGCAAGCCCAGCCAGCCAGGAAAGAAGCAGTAAGGGAGCCTGCCAGCCCAGCCAGCCAGGAAAGAAGCCGCAAGGGAGCCTGCCAGCCCAGCCAGCCAGGAAAGAAGCCAACAAGGGAGCCAGCCAGCCAGCCAGCCAGCCCACCAGCCAGCCAGGAAAGAAGCCAGCAAGGGAGCCAGCCCAGCCAGCCAGGAAAGAAGCCAGCAAGGGAGCCAGCCAGGAAAGAAGCCAGCAAGGGAGCCAGCCAGTCCAGCCAGGAAAGAAGCCAGCAAGGGAGCCAGCCCAGCAATAACTGTGAGTGGTAAGTAGATAATTGCATTTTGTGGCTTTAGTTATTTAAAATGAGAATAGTGTGCTTTATTTAAGTTTTTAATGTTTAGAGGTAGATGGGGATGTAGTATGTAGTATTTAAATATGTGCAGTGGTTATTTTGAGACTTTTGTACTAGTTTAAAATGGGAATATATTGTGGTTTAATTTTTTTAATGTTTAAAGGCAGATGGTGGGTGCAGTACGCAATATTTAAATCTGTGTAGTAGTTAGTTTGATATTTTTGAGTAGTAGTTTTTAAAGATATAAAACCTGAATGTATATGCAATTGTTATTATGCTTGGGGGGTATGATTTGGAAGCATTACTTTTAAAAGGCTGAACTGTGTATAGAAGTTGTTTGTTTCTGTTGGGGGGCAGTGAAATATAAACTTAGTGTGATGCATTTCTATTGTCGTAGCTTTTTCTGGGTATTGTCTGTTTGCAGATAGGAAATGTTTGAGCATAGTTTGCACTTTTTTTGTATGGAAATATGCACTATAATGCTGTTTTCAGGAAGTTACGATATACTGTTTAGGTAATTTTTCCTGTTCCTGCAAGTCCATGTCTACATGGTACAAGTCTACCTTTTGAGGGGGAATGTTAACAGTTAATGTAATTCATTTATTATTCTAGTAGGTACACGTTGCCAATTTGCCAAAGCTGTTTCAAGATTGTTTTCATTTATACTTGTAAATGTGTGCATTTAATTTATTATGCATTTTTAATAAGGTTAAAATGTACTGTTTTGCTTGTAATGTGAATATGGGTGTGTTACTTTTACTTGGGCCTGTTTATTGCATTGCTGTGCTGGATTAATTGCTATGTTTTGAGGTAAAAGGAGCCCATGGAGTCTGCTGTACATTGTAGTTTGTTACTTCTCTTGCAAGAAGTATTTTTAAAAGTTAAAATGTTTGGACTTTTTTCCCATTTATTTTTTTTTTGTGGATGGATGCTCAGAAGTTAATGCAATGTATTTGAGAGTGTGCTAAACCATGTTGTTACAGGGTAGTTTGCGCGTCTGTAAGTAGCAAAGTTTTTATTTTGTGTTTTACTGATGTCTTCAACATACTGATTTACTGTTTTCATTATAATCCGATTATGACCAGTGCTGCTGTTGGGCATGTTCATTAATAGATCACTGCGCTGGGTAAATTAGTGCCATACATTTCTTAACTGCTGTGGTCAAAAGCTAAATTAGGTCTATGGTATCCACTGTGCATTCTCATTCATTTTACTGTTTTTTGGTTCAGTGAATATGGTTAACTTTTTTGTCTTGTGGGGTGGGGTGGGCATGTTCAGTGGTAAAAATAATGCATTTCATTTTCTACAAGCTGTATTAATGTTAGTCTTCAATGGCCAAAATGCCCCCTACATTACCTCATTTACTATTTGACCTTTTTCAAACTGTTTGTAAACTCTTTTTTGCTCCATTCCTCTATTTCGCATGCCAATGTTTTTTTCAAGCCAGTTCTTTCACATGCCAATGTTTTTCGAGCCAGCTCTTTCACATGCCAATGTTTTTCGAGCCAGCTCTTTCACATGCCAATGTTTTTCGAGCCAGCTCTTTCACATGCCAATGTTTTTCGAGACAGTTCTTCGTGTGCCAATGTTTTTTTGAGCCAGTTCTTTTGTGTGCCAATGTTTTTCTAGCCATTTCTTTCACATGCCAATGTTTTTCGAGCCAGTTCTTTCGCATGCCAATGTTTTTAGAGCCAGTTTTTTGTGTGCCAATGTTTTTTCAAGCCAGTTCTTTCACATGCCAATGTTTTTCGAGCCAGCTCTTTCACATGCCAATGTTTTTCGAGCCAGCTCTTTCACGTGCCACTGTTTTTCGAGCCAGTTCTTCGTGTGCCAATGTTTTTCGAGCCAGTTCTTTCGCATGCCAATGTTTTTCAAGCCAGTTCTTTCGCATGCCAATGTTTTTCGAGCCATTTCTTTCACATGCCAATGTTTTTTGAGCCAGTTCTTTCACGTGCCAATGTTTTTTGAGCCAGTTTTCACATGCCAATGTTTTTCTAGCCATTTCTTTCACATGCCAATGTTTTTCGAGCCAGCTCTTTCACATGCCAATGTTTTTTGAGCCAGCTCTTTCATGTGCCAATGTTTTTCGAGACAGTTCTTCGTGTGCCAATGTTTTTTCAAGCCAGTTCTTTCGCATGCCAATGTTTTTCGAGCCAGTTCTTTCACATGCCAATGTTTTTCGAGCCAGTTCTTTCGCATGCCAATGTTTTTTGAGCCAGTTTTTTGTGTGCCAATTAAGCCAGTTCATTTGTGCTGTGCAGCAGTATGTTACTGAACCCTACTAACAGTGTTGGTCAATATGTTGCATATCAGGTAAGTACAGATTCAAGCATGAAGAGAGCAGCAGCTTCATCACGGTCAACCAGCAGCAAGAGAATGTGCAAGTGGCAGGATGTTTGGAAAACAGAATTTGACTGGATCGAGAGATGCACTGATGTCAAAGCATTCTGCAGGTACTGCAAGAGAGAATTTCTAGTGACCCACGGTGGAAGAAATGATGTTGCACGACATGAGGCAACTGAACAACATAAGACTGCCATTCTTCAAGCTAAATCCACTCACCTGATGACAAAGTGGGCAAGGAATGCAAACCTTGAGGGACTAGAACTTAGAATCATTGCAGCAGAAGCCTCTGAGGTTTTCCATGCTGTTAAGCACAATATTTCGTATAACAGCTTGGACTGTGCAGTAAAGTTGGCCAGCCAGTTGTACAGTGACTCAGACACTGCAAAGAAACTATCTTGTGGCAGAACCAAGGCAGAAGCCATAGTTGAAAATGTTTTGGGGCCACACTCATTGGAATGCCTCCTGCATGACCTTCAAAAACCAGGTACTTCATTTGCAATTTCATCAGATGCTTCCAACAAGGGAACATAAAATTATTTCCCTTGTTGTGAGGTATTTTCTAAAGAAGAAGGGGTGGTGAATGGCCTTTTGGACTTCTATGAAGACCCTGATGAATCGGCACAGGCTATTTCACAGCAAATTTCCAACATTATGGAAAGGCATTCCTTGCCCTGGAACCATATTTCAGCTTATGGGGCTGATAATGCCAGTGTGAACTATGGGAAGAAATCTGGTGTGTATACCAGATTAAAAGAAAAGTGCCCATTACTCCAGAAGGCTAACTGTGTTGCCCATATCATTCACAATGCAGCCAAAAAAGCTGCAGCACAACTACCATACGATGTGGAAGCATTTGTAATGAGACTTTTCAGCCACTTTTCTGGTTCTGCCACAAGGACCAGAGACTTGAAAGACTTCTTTGAGTTTTGTGGCATGGAATTTGAAAGTCTGTTAAGACATGTGCCAACAAGGTGGCTGTCACTACTCCCAGCCATTGAAAGAGTAGTGAAAAATCTCCCAGTGCTCCAGTCCTATTTCCTCTCTCAGGGAGAAGAGGAGACCCCCCAGCAGATATGGCAGTACTTTTCAGGTAATGAGCATGGTGAGAATGAATTGCCTACACTGCCCCAGTACTATCTGCACTTTCTCTGTGCTGTTCTTGTTGATTTTAATGAACATATAAGTACATTAGAAAAATCAGCACTTATTGCCATGGAAACTTTTTGTGTAATGGTCTCTCTGAAGCAAAAACTGCAGGCAAGAGCTGAAGGTGCTTTCTTTGGAGGGAAACTTAGGGCACTTATGAGCACATTAGACAGCACTTCTGCTAACAAACTGAAAAGAGACTTTATTGTGTTCTTGGAGACAGCAGTGAAATACCTGGAGCAGTGGTTTGATTATACTGAAAGCAACTACTTGTTTACACTATCTAAATTATCTTTAAATGAGCCCTTTGCCTTCAGTGACTTGCTGAATGTGGCCACTGCCCTGAGTCTGCAGGATGTAGATGAAGATTATCTTTTTAGGGACTACTTGGCAATTAGGCCCTCTCTCGAACAGTTATGTAACACAAGCTTGACCCCAGGAGAGAAGTGGCTGAATCTTTTCAAAGAAGGGCCTGAACTGACTACACTCTATCCGGTAATTGCTAGGGTTTTATCTATACCACCCTCAAACGCATTTGCAGAAAGAGTTTTTTCATTGGTGAAAGGTAAATGGACAGATGTGCGAAACCGATGTAGTGTGGACTTGTTAAAAGCTGAACTAATGATGAGTGTAAATTACCGGATGAAATGTTGTGACTTTTACTCAAATATTATTTCAAATCGGGCCCTTCTTCAAGCCATAAAATCAAATTCAAAATACACTTTTAAAAAAAAGTGATTTATTGTACTAGGGTGCAGTTCGTAATTTTGTGTTTTTCTTTGTTTAGCATTAATTTGTACTAGGGTATGTAGTTTTGTGTTCTTTGCTTTAGCTTTAATTGACAAAGTCTTAATTTTATACTTGGCTTGGTTGTGGTATGTAGATTTTTTAAGTTTTCTTTCTGAATAGCATAGGGTTGCCACCTTTCTACTGTGCCATTTCCTGACAAACAAGCCCCGCCCCATGCACAATCAAGCCACACCCATTCCTTTTAATAGCCACACCCCTTTACTCCACCCTTCAGCATAAGTCTTTAATATCACATACAGTTACCAATAAGTAGAAAATGTGACGAGTCAAAAGTAAATAAAAAAAACTTTATTTAGCAATACTTCAAAAGGTTCACTACATACAACAGTACATCACACACAAGCATGGGAAAACTAAGCCCAAGTCTCATATCACAGGTAGTACTAGAAAGACAGATCTACAGTCCAAGCATCTTATACAAATCATGTAATCATATATTCACTGTAACATCAAATGAGCTAAGCTTTGGTATAGACGGTATACCCTAGAAAACACAGATAAAAGGTAAACAGTTGTAGTTGTGATGACAAACTAGACAAAAAAGCTACATTTAAGCCTCACTATACTACGAAGACTGTACACCCTAGAAAGACACCCTAGGAAGAAACACAGGTCAAGGTAAACATCACGGTGATGACAGACTAGAAAGACAGATCTACAGTCCAAGCATCTTATACAAATCATGTAATCATATATTCACTGTAACATCAAATGAGCTAAGCTTTGGTATAGACGGTATACCCTAGAAAACACAGATAAAAGGTAAACAGTTGTAGTTGTGATGACAAACTAGACAAAAAGCTACATTTAAGCCTCACTATACTACGAAGACTGTACACCCTAGAAAGACACCCTAGGAAGAAACACAGGTCAAGGTAAACATCACGGTGATGACAGACTAGAAAGACAGATCTACAGTCCAAGCATCTTATACAAATCATGAAGTCATTATACATTCACTGCAATCAAGTCCAAAACCAGATTAGAAACTGTTCTAGTTAATCACCACATGTTGAACATCTAGATAGTTACACACATCTTGTCACCATCAATGAATGAGATAGTGCCAGCACAGCTAGTGAATTAATATAAATTTAATATTTAAAAAATTCACTAGTAGCTGTGCTGGCAATATTTCATTCTCCTTGTCACACTAATCTTTGAAAATCTACCTTAATTCCAAAGAATTAAACCATTAAAAAAAATCCACTTACCTCCAGAAAAATCAGCAGCAGGGCTACTAAAACAAGCTCTCAGCAGCAGAACAGAACAGGCAGCTAAAGGGCCAGCAAGCAGGGGAACACACCACCACCCAGTCCACAGCACTTCTCCTCCAGCAAGCAAGGCAAGCAGCAGGGCTAAGGCAATCCTTCCAGGCAGCAGGGCTTCCAGGCAGCAAGCAGGGCTTCCAGGCAGCAGGCAGGGCTTCCAAGCAGGCAGGGCTTCCAAGCAGGCAGGGCTTCCAGGCAGGGCTTCCAGGCAGGCAGGGCTTCCAGGCAGGGCTTCCAGGCAGCAGGCAATCCACTGAAGACGATGTCCAAGGCTCCAAGCAAGAATTTCAGATCTTAAGAAGCAGCACCCTTTGTACTACAAAAGTAAAAGGTAAAAAACGTATACTGAAGCACCGCTTTATATTCTTAAATTTTCGCGGGCTTTGCAAGGCTTTGACTACTAACTAAACGTGTTGATTGGCTGCTTGCTGCACGAGCCTCGTCTGCAGCAAGCAGCCAATCAACGAGAGTCCAAGACGGGTCACGGGAATGTTTTTTTTTTTTTTTTTTTTTTTAATACGCGCTGACGAGCCTGACGTCGCTATTTCCGGACTCCGATTACAAGAACCGGAGAACCGGAGTGCCCTACTGATTTCCGGGCACTCCGGAAAAAAAACGGAGGGGTGGCAACGCTAGAATAGCAATGGATGGTTTATGAATTTTACTTTTTAAATAAACAAGTGTCTGTTTAATGAGTAGTGTGTTTTTAATTCCTTTAAAGTTTATTGTTACAACTGATTAGTGTGTGTGCAATAATAGTTCACTTCATTTAAATGGTTTGAGTTTTCAGTATGCTGTAATGTCACAATGTTGCATCCATAACTAATACTGCATCTCTTTTAACAACTATGGTGACGTCGTGGTGGGGGTGTGGCCAGTGTCGTGTTGGCCACGCCCCTATCATGTTAACCACACCCCCATGTCCCACTTTGCCCTTGTTAAAAGGTGGCAACCCTGACAGCATCTAATGTGGGTTCATGGTCAGAAGGCACTGTCACAGTCAGATCTGATCTAGTGGCCTGAAAAGCAAGACACAGATCACCACAGAACAACTAGTAGGCTATGAAGTATAAAGAGTCTTGCTAATCTAGCAGGACAATTGAAGGATATAAGGTCTAACTTTCTTGGTTAGAAATCTTTGTGTCCTTTCCAGCTGAACAATATGCATAGATTTGTACATACCAAAGAAGGCAATGTAATCAATGATGGTCTGAGAAATGAAGGTACAATGGTGGATCTTTAGGATACTCCCTTGCTAATTAACTGGGGGAGACCGAAAATTGTGGAGATGTGATGACTGAACAAGACAGTTGCCCACATATGTATACAGGTCTCTTTATGACCACATCTCTCTGAAGAGAAGTATCATTTACAACATATGAAGTTGGGAGCACCCTTTTCTGTGAAACACTACCTCAGTGCACTTTTCTGCTGTGAGCTTAAGACTTTTCAGTAAACGAGATGTGTGCATATTTCAGCCCTTGTTGGAGCTACTCAGCATTTGTGGATAACAATGCCCCATTTGTAGTCATCAGCATACTTGGTCAACAATATTTGTGGGGTACACGCTTTGTTATCTACAAAACAAATGCTGAAGAGAGGGTCCATCACTAAACCCTATGGAACCTTGATATTTAAAACTTTACATTCAGAGAGGGGACCAGCAAATTCCACAACTTGGGTTCTGTCAGACAGCCAATTTGGAATCCAATGAATAATGTAGGGGTTTAAGTTCAATTCTTCTATAATACCAGTGTGAGGATAGTGCCAAAAACAGTACAGTTGTGTACCTACCATAAATGTAGATGTTAGAGTGTATTCACTGTTGCAGTCATTACAATTGGGTTATCCTGCTGGCAGGCTACCCACAGTCGGCCTGAATTCCAAAGTCCTGGTCTGGCATTGGTTGTTGTTGCCTCCTCCCTGACGTCAGTGCACCAGGGGTATAACAGTTGCAACCGATGCCATTTTCTTCAGTTTTTCTTGTCCCAGATGTCAGGTGCCCCCAAAAGGGTAGGCTAATTTATGCCAATAAACATGCATGCAGAAAAGTAAAACTCTTCCTTCATCTACAAGCAAATACACCACATAGGTTGTATAAAATAGAGAAGTACAGATAAGTCCCAGCAAATAAAGGGGGATGGTGGGTGGGTAACCTGGACTGCAACAGTGAATACACTCGAACATCTACATTTATGGTAGGTACACAACTGTACTATGTTCATCATGTTTCACTGTTGCAGTCATTACAATTGGGTTGAATCCCAAAGCTAAGGTTGGGCGGCTGGGGCTAAATACGATTAGGAGAGGCTATGAGGCACTGCAGAACTGCAGTGGCAAAGCTTGCCATGGATTTAGAGTAGAGAGGTAAGTGATAGTGCTTTGTAAAAGTGTGCACTGAACTCCAAGTTGCAGCCTCTAAGATGTCTTTGGTTGGAAGGCTGCTGCTCTGGTTGAATGTGGCCTAATGCCCTTAGGCACTGATTTGCCATGCTGTGAATAGCAGAAACGAATGCAGTGGCCTATCCACTTTTGAAATAGTCTGCTTTGAGATAGCCTTTCCTTGTGATCTGCAGCATATGCCACTAGAAGTTGTTCAGTCTTTCTGAAAGCTTTGATTCTGTCCAAGTAGAAGCGTAGCTGCCTGTGAATGTCCAAAGAATGCAGAAGTCTCTCACCCTTATTCTGTGGGTTTGGGTAAAAAGGTACGCAAATGAATTGTTTGATTCAGGGCCACACTGAACACTACCTTAGGCATAAATGTCGGGTTTGTCCTCAGAGAAACCCTGTCGGAATGGAAAATGATAGAAGGTTCCACAGCCATGAGTGCCTGTAACTGAGACTAGTCTTGCAGAGGTTATTGCTAGGAGCAGAGCTGTTTTCCAGGATAAGAATTTTATATCAGCTGTAGAGGCTGGCTCAAAAGGAGGCAGTGTGAGTTTTTCCAAGACATAATTGAGGTCCATGCAGGTACTGGTGCTCTTCTTGGAGGTCTTATGTTTTTGGCCCCTCTGAGGTACTGCCTTAGTAATGGATGAGAAAAAATAGGTGGTTCTGTATTGTAATGAGCTGAAATGGTAGAGGCATGAATCTTAATTGATGAAAAGGATAGGCCTTTGTCAAGCATCTGTTAAGTACTGCAAAATCTGAGGAATATTTGGTACAATCATGTCAATTCCTTGTGCCTGGTTCCAAGCACAAAATCTCTTCCATTTTTCTGCATAAGATTTTCTGGTGCTAGGCCTCCTGGCCTCCAAAATAACACCCATCACTGCTTTAGAGAAAGGTGCGTTTTGAATGGTTACATTATCCATCAGGCTGCCAGATTTCAGGTCCTGAGTTGGCTGTGCAGGATCTGATTGTTTTGTTGGGTCAATAAGTGAGGAATTTGAGGTAATGTCCAGGTGAGTACCAGTGCTGGCGGGGCCAGTTTGGGGCAATCAGCATCATTTTTGGCTTCTCTTGTCTGACCTTTAGGAGTACCTTGGGGAGGAGAGGTAGTGGAGCAAAGGCATATACTGTTAAGTTTTTCCAGCTGAAAGATAGAGCATCCACTTTCCATGCTTGCTTGTGATAAGTCCTTGTGCAGAATCTCTGTAGTTGGCAGTTGTGAGGGGAGGCAAATAGGTCTATGTCCGGGCATCCCCAGTTCCTTGTTATCATGCTGAAGACTTGTGGATCCAATTTCCACTCATGGGGATCCATTAGGTTTCTGCTTAGTTCGTCTGCCAGAGTATTTATCTTTCCTGGCAGGAATTGTGCTTGCAGATGTACTTGGTAAGTCAATACTGTGTCCCACAAAGTCATGGCTAGTCTGCAGAGGGGGTAGGAATGTGTTCCTCCCTGCTTGTTTATGTACCACATGACTGTAGTATTGTCCGTCTTTATCAATAGCTGTCCTGGATGAAGTAGATCGTTGAAGGCTGGCAGGGCATTTTGAACAGCTAGCATCTCTTTTTGATTGATATGTAGATGCATTTGGCTTGCGGATCATGTGCCCTGAATACATCTTCCTGCCATATGGTCCCACCCAGGCATAATCTGATGCATCTGTTATTAATGTCTGCCTGGCTGTGGGTAAAGTGAAAGACTGTCCCTTGTTGTGGTGACAGGCCTTTGCCCACCATCGAAACTCCTGTTGCAGGCAGGGAATGAGGGTAATTATTGTTTCCAGGCTGTGGCAATGTTGAGTCCAAACACTTTTTAGATACCATTGTAGTTTCCTCATATGCAGTTTTGCATATGGAATTAGCAGAATGCAGGATGCCATGAAGCCCAATGCCTGCAGAATTTTTCTTGCAGATAACTGGGTCTTTGTTGCCAACATTTTCAAATAAGTAGTCAGTTGTCTGTTTGTCTGGCGTGAGATAAACCATCTGGGCAGTTGTATTTAAGCTTGCACCCAGGAATATTATCTCTTGACAGGGTGCTAGTTTTGATTTACTGTGTACCCTAGGCATGTTAGTAATCTTTTTACAAACGCCGGATGCTGTAGTAGAATGTCCTTGTCCTCTGCTTGAATAAGGCAGTCGTCCAAGTAAGGATATATTTGTATGCTTCTTTGTCTGCAAAATGCAATTACTGGTGCCAGGCATTTTGTGAAGACCCTGGGCGCAGTAGATAAGCCAAAGGGTAGTGCAGAGAATTGGTAGTGCATTGAGCCAGCTATAAGTCTGAGGTATCTTCTGCATGATTGTCTGATTGGGACATGCAGGTATGCCTCTTTTAGGTCTGAAGTCACAAGCCAAGCCTTCTTGCCCAGCATGGACTGAAGCTGCTGCAGAGTCAACATTTTGGATTTTGGAATATCCAGAAATGTGTTTAGAATAGACAGGTCCAGTATTGGTCTCCAGGCTGTCACAGTCTTGAGTAAAATCCTAGTCCCTGCTCTTGCTGTGGTACTCGCTGAATGGCCCTCATCTCCATGAGGGATGAAACTTGTTTTTGTGCCTCTGTCCATTGATTGCGTGGCAGGTCTGGCACACCGTTTGCCCTTGGCAGGGTGTGAAAATGGAACCTGTAGCCTTGTGACACTATATTCAAGACACATTTGTCCTGGGTGATCATGTGCCAATTTTGTGAAAAAAAGTGCTAGTTTTCCCCCTAAAGCAGCTGCCAGAAGATAAGTGCTTAGTGCTGGCAGGTTAAAGTCATTGAGACTATTTCCTGTATGGCTGATTCCTGATTTATCTTCTCCACTTTTGGAGGTAGAAGCACCCCATTGTTTAGACCTGTATGAGCCTTGGGGCTGGGATCTGCCTTTGGGGTGTCTGTATCTGCCTCTTTGTGGCCTGTCTGACACTGGAAAGGACCAATTCTTTGCAGGCCAGTTCCTGCTAAATCTGAGAGGTTGTACCTGTAAGAAATCCTTGACTGTTTGCATAGATTTAGCTTTGTCCTCCATTTTCTTCAACACCTCTTCTGCTTTAACACCAAACAAGGTATCATGCTGTAATGGAGCATCTAATAATTTTGCTTTAATATGATCAGGCAGATTTTGTTCCTTTAACCAAGCATGCCTCCTAATGACAGAACCCGTAACAGCAGCCCTGCAGGAGGCCTCCAGAGAATCAAAACCACACTGCAAAGTATGCGTTCCCACTTGTTCAGCTGTATGCAATAAATCCTGTATTTCTTTGTTTTCTGCACATTCAGAATTTGTCAACATTTTCTGTTTAAGTAGTGACATAAGATATTGCTGATATTTAAGCATATGAAACTGACAATTTAAGGCCCTTACAGCCATGGTAGCAGAAGTGTAAATCTTTTTTCTGTCCAGGGCCCTAGAATCCCTATCAGAGGGGATAAGCCTTTTTGCAGTGGACACCTTGACCCCTTTGGGACCCTGAGAGATAGTTTCTGGGTCAGCAGCAGGGTTTTTATAAAGACATTTATGTGAATCAGGAACCCTGTAGTACCTGTCTGGCTTAACAGGAGCTGGTGGTAGAGTCAGGAGTCAGACTGGACTCTATAAATACATCATCTACAATGTCTAAAACAGGAGGAATAGCAAGGGGCCTGTGCTGAGGTAGTAAAAGAAAATCTCTGAGCCTTTTCTTAGATTCCGAGTAATCTTGGCTCTCCCAGTGGAAGTGCTCCCTCATAGTATGTAGGGTCTCCCCAAAAGAATAATCCTCAGGAGGAGAGGCTGAAGGGATGGATTCTTCAGCATCAGAATCCTCATAGGGAGGAAGAGAGTATCTCTGTTCAGAAGAGGAATCAGAGGAAATGGAAACCTGATCTGAAGATTCATATTCTGTCTCTTGCCTAGGCCTCTTATCAGGAGGGGGATGGGAACCCCTGATCAAAGTAATTAGGTCTTCGGCCATTTTAAGCATCTTTTTTTTTAAGCATGGAGGCTGTCCAGGGGAATGTTGTACTTGTCTCTTTATCTTTAGAGGTGATTTAGTCTTTGCCTTTGACGCTGAAGTCGTTTTCACATATAACTGTGTAGGCCTGAAAACACCAGCAGAAGCAGATGCCTGCTCAGCGGCTCTGGACCCATCTGAGGGAATAGTTTTCGAGGATCCAATACCTTGAGTTTCCAGCGGCCTAGTCGGCTCCATGGAGTCGGAAGCGGCCTGCGGCTCTGAGGTAGTGGGTGTCAGGGGCTGCAAAAGCGCCTCACTGAGAACTGGCAACTGGCCTAGCCGAAGCCTCGTTGTCGGTTTTGGGCTTTGGATGCCTGTCCTTTTCTTTTTCTTTGCGCTTTTTATAAATTCCGGTAGTCGGCTGTTCCAACGGCATTATATAATTAAATCTTCTGCCAAAATAATGAAATGCAAAATCGTACTGACGCTTAATAGTGCGTGGGTTAAATCTAGCACAAAACCGACAACTAGCAACGTCGTGGTCAAGGCCTAGGCATGGAATACAGTAAGAATGAAAATCCTTATGAGGTATTTGCTTCCCACAGGAAATACAATTATTAACTTTTTCTGACATCAGTCTGGAGCAAGAAAAAAGTTTCCCCAATGGGGTACTCAGCTTTAATGAAGACTTCGGATCTGAAACTCGAACTTGAAAATCTCAGGAGTTGGCCGACCGGCACTTGCGAACTGCTTTTGCTTCGGGCACTGCGCGGCAAGAAAGACTGAAGAAAATGGCGTCAGCTGCATCTTTTATACCCCTGGCACACTGACGTCAGGGAGGAGGCGACAGCAACCAACACCGGACCAGGACTTTGGAATTCAGGTCGACTGCGGGTAGCCTGCCAGCAGGATAACCCAATTGTAATGACTGCAACAGTGAAACACGATGAACATCTTAGACAGGTCAAGATAAGTAGCGTGCACTGACTTAACATAAATAACCTTTTCAAAGGTACTAGGCTCAGGACACAGGACCTGCTCTTCACAAAACTGAATCAACAGGGGGTCTACATCAGACAAATTGCATCTATTTGGAGAGTCCTTGTGAATCTTCAGAATGATCCTGGATATCAGTGGAAAGACATACAGGAACATTCCTGTCCAAGGAAAATAAATCATCTGTTTTCCAGGCCTTCTTGCATGAAGTTCTGCAGAAGTTTGTCAACTGACTGTTGTGACTGCAGGCAAAAAGATCTGAGGTGTTTCCCACAACTGGATCAAGTCTGGATTCAGTTTTCATTTGTGAGGGTTTGTCCTTGTCTTGCTCAGCTTGTCTACCACATAATTTTCCTGTGATGATATGCAAGATGCCTGCAGAATGAGACTGTACTGAAAAGCTATATCTCAGGCTACCATGGCTAGTCGGTACAGAGGGAAGATCTGCCCCCCCCCCATTTGTTTATGTACCACTGTGTTGGTGTTTGTAAACCCTTCTAACAGTCCTGGGGACCATACATGATAGAGTGTTGGCACATTTATAACTGGCAACAGCTCTTTCACATCTGTGTGTTTTGGTCTGTCCTTTCTAATCCAAATATCCTGCACTTTTATCCCCACAGACACTGCTCCCCAAGCAAAGTTTAATGCTTCTGCTTTTACACACTGTGCTACAGCTATAAGAGAAAATGGGAGACTTGGATTCTAATAAAATTGTTCTCCCCACCAAATAATTTCCTTTCTCACAAACCACAGAACTGAAATCTGGAATGGCAGGGGATGTTGATGTTGGATCTAGGCAACCACTGATTTTTTCTCATATGGAGTCTTGCCAGAGAAATGATGAGCATCACAGATGCCATGAAACCTAGAATCCTGAGAAATTCCCCTTGCTTATACAGTAGTATGAATGGAAAACTCAGGAATAAATATAGGTAAATGTTTACTTTTCCATGTAAAAGAAAAACTCTTTGAACCTAGTATAGCAAGGCGAAACCCTAAGTAAACAATCTTGTGAGATGGAGTTAAATTTTGTATGTTCTCCTGGAATCCCAGTCTGTGAAGGAGATCCCACACCCAAGTGACAGATTCCTGACAAAGTACAGTTGTATACACTTACCATAAATGTAGATGTTTGAGTGTATTCACTGTTGCAGTCATTACATTTGGGTAATCTGCTGGCAGGTTGCCCTCAGTCGGCCTGAATATCAAAGTCTTGGGTCCTGCATGAGTTGCTGTCTCCTCTTCCATGATGTCAGGTCAACAGGGGTATAAAACATGCAGCTGACAAGTAAATACACCACAAAGGCTTTAGAGTATAGTGAAGGAAAGAGAAGTTATAGAAAACAGGATGATGGCAGGTGGGTAACCCAGACTGCAACAGTGAATACACTCGAACATCTACATTTATGGTAAGTGTACACAACTGTACTATGTTCTTCATGTTTCACTGTTGCAGTCATTACATTTGGGTAGAATCCCAAAGCTATGGATGGGAGGATGGAACTAAATAGCATTAGGGGCGGCTATAAGGCCCTGCAGAACTGCAGTGGCAAAGCCTGCCCTGGATTTAGAGAAGAGAGGCAAATGGTAATGCTTTGTGAAGGTATGAACAGAGCTCCAAGTAGCAGCTTCTAGAATGTCTTTGGTTGGAACTCCTCTGAGAAAGGCTGCTCTGATGGAATGTGACCTGCTCCCCTTGGGTACAGGTTTACCATGATGCAGGTAGCAGAAACAAATGCAGTGGCTTATCCACTTAGAAACAGTCTGCTTTGATATAGTCTTCCCCTCTGATCTTGAAGCAAATGCCACCAGTAGTTGCTCAGACTTTCTTAGAGATTTGGTCCTGTTTAAGTAGGATCTTAGCTGTCTGTGTACATCCAATGAATGCAGAATCCGCTCTCCTTTGTTCTGCAGATTCGGGTAAAAAGTTGGCAGGTGGATAGTTTGATTAAGAGCAACACTGGATACCACCTTAGGCATAAAGGAAGGATTGGTCCTGAGGGACACCCTGTCCGGGTAAAATGTAATAAAAGGCTCCACAGCCATGAGAGCCTGTAGTTCTGAAACCCTTCTTGCTGAAGTGATTGCCAAAAGGAAAGCTGTTTTCCAAGTTAAAAACTTTATATCCGCAGTAGCTGCTGGTTCAAAAGGAGGCAGGTTGAGTTTTTCCAGCATAAAATTGAGGTCCCATGCAGGAGTTGGTGATCTTCTGGGAGGCCTTAAATTTTTGGCCCCTCTAAGATACTGTTTTAACAGAGGATGAGAAAAGATGGGAGGCTCTGTATTGTAATGAGCCGAGATGGCAGAGGCATGGATTTTTATTGAAGAGAAGGATAGGCCCTTGTCAAGCATCTCAGTCAAGTATTGTAAAATCTGAGGGATATTTGGTTTTGCTGTGTCCGTTCCTTGTGCTTGGTTCCAAGCACAGAATCTTTTCCATTTATCAGCATAAGATTTTCTAGTACTAGGCCTTCTGGCTTCCAAAATGACATCCATAACAGATTTACTGTGAGGTGTTGTTTGAATAATTACATGATCAGCCATGCTGCAAAGTTCAGAGTTTGGAGCTGAGTGTGCAGAATTTGATTGTTCTGCTGAGACAGTAGATGAGATATTTGAGGTAAGTTCCAAGGAGGGAGTCGAGACATATTCCTTAGAATTGGGTACCAGTGCTGGCGAGGCCAGTCCGTAGCAATTAGGATCATTTTTGGTTTTTCCTGTCTGACCTTTAGTAAGACCTTGGAGAGAAGACGCAGAGGGGGAAAAGCGTAGACTGATCGTTTTTTTCCAACTGAAGGATAGGGCATCCACTTTCCATGCTTGTCTGTGACAAGTCCTTGTGCAGAATTTGTCCAGTTGATAATTTTGGGGGGAAGCAAATAGATCTATGTCTGGACTCTCCCATTTCTGTGTTACCATGCTGAAGACTTGTGGATCCAGTTTCCACTCATGCGGGTCCATGAGATTTCTGCTTAGGTCATCTGCCAAAGTATTTTGTTTTCCTGGCAGGAATTGAGCTTGAAGATGCGCTTGGTAAGTCAAGGCTGTGTTTCACAATGCCATGGCTAGTCTGCAAAGGGGGTAGGAATGTGTACCCCCCTGCTTGTTTATGTACCACATAACCGTGGTGTTGTCTGTCTTTATCAGTAGTTGTCCTGGATGAATTAAGTCCTTGAAGGCTGTCAGGGCATTCTGAACAGCTAGCATCTCTTTCTGGTTGATATGCAGATGCATTTCTTTTGGGCTCCATATGCCCTGAATGCATCTCCCCACCAGGTGGGTCCCCCCAAGCATAGTCTGATGCGTCTGTAGTTAGGGTTCAGGTGGCAGGGGGTAGAGTGAATGACAGTCCCTTGTTTTGGTGGCATGTCTCTGCCCACCAAAGAAACTCCTGTTGTAGGCAGGGAATGAGAGGAATCATTGTTTCCAGACTGTGACAATGTTGACTCCATAAACTTTTTAAGTACCGTTGAAGTTTCCTCATATGCAGTCTTGCATATGGAATTAGTAGAATGCAGGATGCCACGAACCCCAAAGCCTGCATAATTTGTCTTGCAGATAACTGGGTTTTTGTTGCCATCTGTTTGAAGTATATAGTCAGTTGCCTTTGTCTGGCATAAGGTAAGCCATCTGGGCAGTTGTATTCAAGCTTGCACCCAGGAATGTAATTTTTTGAGAGGGTACCAGTTGTGATTTATTTTCGTTTATTGTGTACCCTAGGCATGTTAGAAGCCTTTTTACATATGCCAGATGTTGAAGAAGAATGTCCTTGTTTTCTGCTTGAATGAGACAGTCGTCCAAGTAAGGATAAATTTGTTTGCTTCTTTGTCTGCAAAATGCAATTACTGGTGCCAGGCACTTTGTAAAGACCCTGGGCACAGTAGATAAGCCAAAGGGCAGTGCAGAGAATTGGTAATGCATAAAACCTGCCTTGAAGAGGAGGTATCTTCTGCACAATTTCCTTATTGGGATATGCAGGTATGCCTCTTAAGTCTAGAGTCACTAACCAAGCATTCTTGCCCAGCATAGGCAGTTAGGCAGTAGCTGTTGTAAAGTCAGCATTTTGTATTTTGAAATGTCCAGGAACGTGTTCAAAATCTATAAGTCCAGTATTGGATGCCAGGCATTGTCTTTTCTGGGTACCAGGAACAGCCTTGAATAAAAACCTTGTCCTTTTTCCTGTTCTGGTACTGGCTGAACAGCCCCCATATCCATGAGGGATGTAACTTGTTTCTGAGCCACTGCCCATTGATTTTGTGGCAGATCTGGCCAACCGTTTGGAATTGGCAAAGTATGGAAATGAAATCTGTAGCCCTAGGATACTAGGTTTAATACCCACTTATCTTGGGTAATTAACTGCCAATTTTGAGTATGAAGTGATAATTTTCCCCCCAAGGGGGCTGCCAAAAGATAAGTGCTTGGTGATGGTAGAGGGAAGTCATTGAGACTGCTTACTGTAGGGTTGGCTTTGTTCCCTCCAGATTTGGAGGTGGAGGCACCCCATTGCTCTGACCTATAAGAACCCTGTGACTGGTATCTAAAGCCTTTTGAGCAACTGGATTTGCCTTGAGAGGCTTTGTTGGGCACAAGAAAGGAGCAATTTTTAGTAGGCCAGTGCCTACTGAACCTGGTGCACTTGTAAGAAATATTTTACAGTTTGCATAGATTTAGCTTTGTCTTCCATTTTCTTTAAAACCTCTTCTGCCTTATTACCAGAGTATCATGCTGTAAAGGGGCATCCAACAATTTTAACATGATCAGGCAGATTTTGCTCCTTGAGCCAGGCATGCCTTCTAATCACAGATCCAGTAACTGTGGTCCTGCAAGAGGCCTCCAAGGAATCAAAACCACATTACAAAGTATGCTTTCCAACCTGTTCTGCTGCATGCAATAATTCCTGTAATTCTTTATTTTTCACACAATCAGAAATCAACATAATTTTCTGTTTCAATAACATGCCGTTGATATTCAAGCATATGAAACTGGCAGTTTAAGGCCCTAATTGCCAAGGTTGCAGACGTATAAACCTTCTTTCCCCATCTATCCAGCGCCCTGGAGTCTCTATCAGAGGGGGTAGGATTTTTGGCTGTAGAGGCCTTTACACCTTTGGGACCCTGTGAGATAGTTTCAGGATCAGCAGCAGGATTTTTGAATAGAAATGTTTGGGAGTCAGGAACCCTGTAATATCTGTCTGACTTACTAGGAGCTGGAGGTAGGGAATCAGGAGCCATGCTTGATTCCGAAAACACATAATCAATGTCTAATACAGGAGGTATAGCCAAAGGCCTATGCTGAGGAAGAAGGAAATCCCTAAGCCTCTTTTTTAAATCCTGACTCTCCCAATGAAAATGTTCCCTTAAAGTATGCAAGGTTTCTCCAAAAGAATAATCCTCAGGAGAAGATGCAGATGGGATGGATTCTTCTGCCTCTGAATCCTCATGAGGTGGTATAGAATATTCCTGATCAGAAGAGGAATCAGAAGAAATAGAAACCTGATCTGAAGATTCATAATCAGTGTCTTGCCTAGGCCTCTTAGCAAGGGGGGGGGGGTAGTTGGGAACCCCTGATCAAGGTAATTAAGTCCTCAGCCATTTTGATAATCTGTTTTTTAGGCATAGGGGCCTGAGCACGTGGCTCATGCGTTTGTTTTTTAGACTTAGAAGTTGTTTTTGATTTTGGTTTTGAAGTTGGCGTCTGTTTTATATAAAAATGTTGAGGCCTGAAAACACCTTCAGAAGCTGGTGCTTTCTCAGCAGCTCTGGACCCATCCAAGGGAGAGACATCCATTGGTTCAATACTCTGAGAAACTCTGGGCATACCGGACTCTGCATGGGTCTTGGTAGAGGCCTGCGACTCAAAAGTAGCAGGTATCAGGGGCTGCGAAAGCACCTCACTGAGTACCGGCGACTGGCTTAGGAGAAGCTTCATCATCGGTTTTGGACTTCGACAGTCTGTCTCTGTCTTTTTCTTTGCAGAACCAAGAGTATTGAACCATCGGATGTCTCTCCCTTGGATGGGTCCGGAGCTGCTGAGAAAGCACCAGCTTCTGAAGGTGTTTTCAGGCCTCAACATTTTTATATAAAACCGACACCAACTTCAAAACCAAAATCAAAAACAACTTCTAAGTCTAAAAAACAAACGCATGAGCCACATGCTCAGGCCCCTATGCCTAAAAAACAGATGATCAAAATGGCTGAGGACTTAATTACCTTGATCAGGGGTTCCCAACTACCCCCCCCCCCCCTGCTAAGAGGCTTTGGCAAGACACTGATTATGAATCTTCAGATCAGATTTCTATTTCTTCTGTGAGCACCAGTAGTCGGATTGCTATCCGACGACATTTCAGGGTAATTAAATCTGGATCGAAAATATTTTGAAGAAAAAATATACCGACACTTAATAGTGCGTTGGTTAAATCTAGCACAAAACCAACAGCAAGGCACGTTATGATCTGGGCCTAGGCAAGGAATACAGTACAAATGAAAATCCTTATGAGGTATTTGCTTCCCACAAGTAATGCAATTATTAACTTTTATTGACATCGGTAAGGAGCAAGAAAAAGTTTCCCCAACGGGGTACCTAGCTTTAATTGAAGACTTCGGTTCTGAAACTCTAATGTGAAAATTTCAGGAGTCGGCCGACCGGCAATTGCTTACTGCTTCTGCTTCGGGCACCGCGCGGCAAGAAAGACTGAATAAAATGGAGTCGGCTGCATGTTTTATACCCCTGACAACCTGATGTCATGGAAGAGGAGACATCAACCGACGCAGGACCCAAGACTTTGATATTCAGGCTGACTGAGGGCAACCTGCCAGCAGATTACCCAAATGTAATGACTGCAACAGTGAAACACGAAAAACGTCTTGAAAGAGACACTGGAAAGATATGTACATCATTTAAAAAAGGAACAGTGAATAACTTGCTGTCTGCATTAAGTTCTCACTGGAGTTAGATGCTTTATAAATATCCTTAGAGCAGTGGAAGTCCAAAGGGCAATACGCAGAACTGAGAGAGTGACCCAGACACAGAAAACCTTAAAAAAAAAATCTGAAATCTGGAACTATAGGAATGTGACAATTGTTTAAAATCAAAGTTCACTAAAAAACTCAAACGAGGGGACGAGAGGCAAAGTTCTGACAAGACAACATTTTGAACCTGGACACTCCCAGAAACTGCTGGAAAGATCCAGAACTGGTCTCCACGAATCTTCTTTCTTTGGCAAAAGAAACATACCTGAATAAAACACTTCTCCTAGCCAAGGAGGAGTAACTGTTTCTATCACCCACTGAGGAGCTGACAATTTTTATTTTTTAATCTGCTTGCCGGACACATGCTGTGTCTGCTTATTCTGCTTTTTGTAAAAGGTTGTAGAGGTAGCATTAATCTCTTTGACAAACTTGGAGAAGGATGGCTGAAAATCACAGAAATCCCCTGAATCACTTACCTCTCAAACATTTTAAGGCCCTCAGCAGCAGATGGTCCAAAGACTACCTCATTATCTAAGGTAGAATCCTCAGCATAGATTTGAATATCCAACCAAACAAACCTGGCCATCACAAAACAGTTTCAGTGTCAGCAGCCCTGGAGGTGGCATTAGCTGAATCATGAGCAAATTTCAAAAATTGGGTAGCCATTTGAGAAACTAATAAGACTATACAGTGCTGCTTTTTCTCAGATTTAACATGCGAGCTTGACAGTTGAGTATAAGTGTTGCAGAAGAATACAGTTTTCCCCAAATCTATCAAATACTTTCCCATATTTTCAAAAGGTGAGGGATTGGCATCAACTGGGTATACCAGAGCAATCACCGCAGGGTCTGATCTGGGTTACAATATAAAAACTTAATACTGAGGAACTTTATACAATTTATCTGCTTTCTTGAGGGCAGCAGGCTGACTATAAGGAATATTACAGACTGTTAAATATATTCTCTATTGCTGAAAGAACAGGAACCGGCATAGGTTCAGGAAATTCCAATTGCAGAAAATATTTCTTCAAAGACAGTAGAATATAATTATGTTCTAAATGAAACAACTGATGAATTCCAGAAATAGTTTCTGAAAAAGAGAATACTTCAAAGAGATTGGCAGAAGTCACAGTGTTCTCAGAATAAGAATCCAAAACCTGAGAAGTAAAAACAAAAGTTGTCCCTTCAAAAATCTTGAACATCTTCAGAAAATGAAGAATCCCTTTTTCTCTTGCCAGAAAAAGCAACAATGAAAGAGTCAGAAGCCTGAACTAAACTCTTAGCTAAGCTCAATAAATCACTCCTGTTCAAGGTAAATGCAGCAGAAGGCATATGCATAACTTAGTGTCTTTTTGACAGGAATTTCTGAAGCAGACCCACTTTCACCAAACAAAACTTGCACTGGGACACGTAATCCAGTCTAGCCAGGTAGAGATGCATCTCTTCCCTCTTCTCCCAAGACTAACAGAATGGTTCTCCCATGCCCACAAAGAAGACTTCCAAAAGCCACAGAGGATGTGGGACTACACAAGAAGGAGCAAGGAAAAATATGAATGGTCTGAGGAACCAGAAATTACCATAAAGTCGGATATCTATGGCTGAGTCACATTTAGTAGCCTTCTGCAGTAACAAAGGCTGTTTATTAAACTTCTTTTTGTGGCTGGAAGAACAACTGTAGAACTCTTAGGTTTTTCCATGGTAAAGCTGAAAAAGATGCTGGATTTTCAGGGAAGCCTGGCAGCAGTAGTTGATAAAACAGTTAAATAGTAAAAATGTCACTTGTAGAAAGCACTTCAGATATTTTCCCCAGTCTCCAAACATAAAATAACAGAACTTTCACAAAGGAAAAATAGTTTTAATTTACTTTCAATGTTTTTTACAACAAAAATAAAAACAGTAAAACTCCTGTTTTAAAAGTTACTAAAAGTCACATAACAGTCTATAAAAATATTTTCCCAGGCATAAAATAATTATTTTATTCATAAAATTAAATGGAAGGTTTGTTTCCCTGAAGGGAACTTGTAGGTCTAGCAGTGGAAATTAGCAAACCACTAATCACAAAAAAGTCAGCAAGAGGAGCTGAAGGGCTTGGTGCCCAAACCACTTTCCTCTGCTCAGCTCAAACTGACTAATAGTTTGACATATCAGTTACCCTTGAAATGTTGAAAGCTGTCTAGCTGTTCTGTCCTTTGCAAGATATAACCCATATAGTTAAGGCTATTACAATGATGAACATAAAGAATGACTGCAGCAGTTGCATGGAAAGGATGTATGGGCCCATATGTACTTTTTTGCAAGCCATTCTGTAAGCTGCTCAGGATGATACATTTATTTTGAACTTGGATGTAGTCCAAAAACACTATAAATCAGATTACTGGATAGTATTTCAGCCTTTGGGACATACGTAGCTACAAATGAAACACTAAAAAGTGTACACAAAGTGATAAAAGTAGAAGTTTAAGGCCTTCCATCCATCCATGAAAAAGAGAAGCTATTAATAAAATGAAAGAAATATTTTAGTGCATTCATTGTAGACCAGAATAACTGCACTTGAATTAATTTAAAAATAGCTAAACATTAAAACGAAAAAGAAGCAAGCCATGCTCTGTGTTGGAGAGAGAGATGAAGCCCTAACTATGACCCAAGGCTGATTACCAGTTCAGGTACTGGGTGAGCTGGACCAAGGATGGTGGGAGTGAGTAGCCATTGTTGCCTTGTTCATCCTGGGAGTGAAGAGGATGGAGGCATTCTTGACCACTGTAATGCTTAGAACTACTGGTGTGGGGGGGTGGGGGTGTATATGGCATGTATGCTTGTCTCTGCCAAGTTGTGTCAGTGTGACAGCCTCCATGGGGTAGAGTGGAAATATGTAGGACCATAAAGGAAAGTGCAATCAAAGCCTCACATCAGCTTTCAGTGAAAGGCTGAGTCAGAAAATGAAAAATACCCATCATTGCTGCCTGGATGACATGTATGCAAGAAAATGCTCCCACACCAGTGATGAGAAATCAAGGGTTGTTGGGACAGTAGCAAATGGCTGGTTTGTGTGGAGGAAAAAAATGATATGAAAGAAGAAGGGAAGCCTTGACATCCATTAAAGAAACAGGGAACCCATTAAAGAGAACGTTGGTATGAAGAATTAAATGAAAAACACTGGATTAGGGTACTGACAACAAGGAAAAGCAAATGCATTCAATGAATATATTTAAATAGTAGTGAAACTGACTAAAGAGAAGCAGCTAAGATTCTAGCAACTACTAATATTAAAGATGTGAATTTGCTATAGCAATCTGTTGGGACTGGGCAACATGGTTATACAGGAGTTGGTACTGTTACCACATAGGATTTGATTCTCCAGTTTGGTACTCTAGTTTCCTCCCGCATTCCAAATATATGAGCACTGGTATGCTGGTGATCCTCCACATTACCCATAGGTGTGTGTGCATGTCTTTCAACGGGTTGGCATTTGCTTAGGATTAATTTCACTGATTGGTGGGCTATAATGTGGCCCTGAAAAAAGCTAAGCAGGTTTACTGTAGCATGAATGAAATCCATGAAAGTAAAGTTTTGTAAGAACTTACCATAACAGCAGATATCTGAACTGATTACTGTTGCTGCATTACTAACAGATGGGATATCCTGCCGAGGATGGCCATACGTGCAGCCAACATACCAAATACCTGGATCTTATATATCCTCTTGTACTGTATATGTCCAACGTATGACCTCATCCGGGGGGGGTGTACAGGCACAAATCACCTCAGGCATTTCTTGCCTCAGATAAAGGAACTGAATAAAAAGTAGAGACAATTATATACATATGTAGAAGTCAAAAAGGAGAAGAGAAAATAAAAACATTTAAGACTTCACCTCGGCCCAACAAAAAAAGGGGGAAAGGAGAGTGTGATGTAATATTGCAACAGTGACCAGTCTGACATTTACTGCTATGGCAAGCTCTTGCACATCTGTACTATGTCCCACCTTGGATTACTGTTGTAGTATTATGTACAGAGACTCCAAAAGCTCGAGAAGGAGATGAGGAAGGAATGTCCCCTTCCAAGAAAAAGGACATGGCATCTGTTTGCCAAGGTTGAGGGCACAGCACTCTTCAGCAGCTTAGTCCGAGACGTCTATTGTGTGCAGTTGCAAAAAAATCTGGCTGGGGAGCACCCTGCTGATAGACAATGTCGAGAAAGACCTCTCTGTTTAGCATCCACTTATGAGGATCTGATCAGAAAATGTCAGTGTTTCTTTCTGATAGGATTGGCACAGCTTGAAGAATTAGTTTGGCTGAATCACTGTGACCAAAGCAATCAAGGCTAGTCTACAGAGGTGGCAAGATTTGGAGTTTCCTTATTTATATATCACATAACCGTGATTTCTCTTGTATAAATCCAAAGAGGACCAAGCATTTTGATGACATTGGATTTAAAGGACTCTTAAGAGCTTAAGGTACCTTAATTTCCTTTATGTTTATGCAATATTTCCTCTCTTTGGATGACCAAACACCATGGAACCTGATAATCTTGGAACAAGCTCCCCAGACCAGATCTGATGCATCCATTAACTGTTCTTGGCAAGGAGAATGAACCAGAAAGGGCACTCCTGGGTTGAGTGAAATTTAGTTGATCCAAAGAGGGTATACCTTCATAATTTCGATGGCCACATCTTTGACACTGCTGCAGCGAACTGCAAACCGTGGAATTTGGAAATCGCAAAAAATAAAGCGCTGAATTACAAAACCTCACCCCCTTTTTGTCCCATGGTAGCACTCATTTCAGTGGTGGAATGATCGGAAATGTTGAAAGTCGATATTTTTACGTTTAGGAAAGTCGGTGCAATGGAATTCGGCTAAACTGCTTTCAAACATATGAAGGTATACCACCAGAGAGATACCTACTTGAAAAAAGAGCAAGAGAAGAATTAAGAATTAGGAAGGTTAACAGATAACGGTGCTGAGTCTGAATAGACTTGTGGTACTACTGGATCTTCCTCACATGCAGTCTGACATAAGAAGACATGGTATAGCTGATGCCATGCATCTTAGAACTGCCACATTCTCTCTGGCTGAGGTCACATTCAAGGGAGGAGGTTTTGAAAGTTATCTGAGAGAAATATATCCTTCTGTGCATGAAGAAAGATTTGAATTCCTCAAAGTTTGCAGAAGGCAACTGAAGAAGATAGGTGTGAATATCATTGGGACATCTGAAAAACAACAGAGGAAAGCAAAAAATTGACAGTGATATGAAGATATGAAGAATAATTCCCTGCATATTGGATGAAAAGGAATATGAAGGTAAGAGTCCTTTAAATCCAATGTCATCAAAAGGCTTGTGGAAGAATGATTGTAAGGATTGCATGGTCAACATCCTGAAACTTGGAATTCTGTAAAATATGTTAAGAAAAGAATGTCCAGAATAGGTCTCCAAATGACTTCCTTTCTGGGAAGGGAACATTAAGTAAAATCTTCCTATTGTTCTAAATGAGATGACACAAATTCTACTGCCCCCTGAGTAAAGAGGTCTCAAAGAAGGAATATAAGGCAAATCTGCCTTGGAGGAGGCTGGGGAAAGGGATCTAATTTAATTCAAGAACTTTATTGTGTAATGCAGTGATACCACTTATTTTGAATACGATTAAATTGGCCTTACATGATGAACTTTTGTCCTCCCGTCTTAGCAATGAATACACAAAAATGGTAACTGTAGACTTTGTAAGTAACCTAATAAGCTACCAAATCTAAAAACAGATTTGTTTGGCAAGGCAACTCACTCGCTTACTATACTACACCACCAAATCTGAGAGAAACCTACAAGATGAGACCAAGTTCTGCACGTTTATCCACCATATCATGAAGATGCCAAATCATACCTGGAAAAACTCCACTTCAAAATCATAGCTAATGGATTCTAAAGAATGACAAAGGCTGTTGCTAGTGTAAGAGTTTGTAGGAAGTCTAAAAGAATTCATTACTGACTTTGTTGAACTTTTGAGATAAATGCATGATCAAACTTAGTAGTAGGCAATTTCTCCTAAACACTTGAATCATGGTACAAACTTGTTGAATGGCTTGCATATACTCATATTTTAATTTAAAAACAGAAGAGTTGTTGAAACAAATTATTATTTAGCAGTCATTACTTTTGTCACTCAGACGAAAATTCCACTTTAACTTGAATGCAAGTTGAGATTCTGAAAAATTCACATCTTGAATATCTTGGTTAATAGAAGTCCCACTAACACCTAGATGAAGAGCCATTACTTCTCAACTTGACTGTACACATTTGTGGATAGGAATCCTAAATAGTAGAGGGCATATCATCACCAATGAAAAAGCCAAAAAATGACTCAAAGAAAATACGGACACATTATTTCACAGCAAATGGTAAGACACAGCCTGATCCATATGCAAGGTAGTCTGTACTAACAGCAGCTAATCTGCTCAAAGATGGGTAGATGGTCTACAAGAGTTCACAGTGAATTGCAAGGGGAAGGGAGTAGTTTCAAGAAATAAGGAGACAGCAGAAGCTGCTATTAAAATGGATAACCAGTAGGGCATATAACATATAGCATGATAACTATAAGAATCAGATGAGGTTAAAAAAAGATGGGAAGAGAAAATGGAAAAGTAATACGTCTCCCAAGTATGCAACAAAGCCCAGAAGGTTTAGGACCTTTGCTTGGTATTTGCACAAGTATTTTTATTCCCCAAGCAGACTTTAAAGAATTTTGCCTCGGGTAGATGGCAAATGTTGGAGGTATGATGGGGAAGAAAGAGATAACTGGGAACATGCATTATGGGAGTGTAGAGAGCTGGTATATTTTAAAAATTTCCTACAGAGTGTTCTATCAGAAATATTGGAGGAGTAAATAGGGACATGTTTTTCAGTTGGGATGCAAGATCCAAATTACCTAGACACAGTAAGGTCTTAAGTGTAATGCTGTTGGGCAGCAAAAAGCAATTACTAGAAAATGGAAATCAAAGTATAAACTGACTGAATTTGTATTTGAAGTATTAATTATAAAAGCGATAAAGTAACTGGAAAAGGGAGGGAGCAAATTACACAAATACATGGAAATTTGCAGGAATAGTACATGCACAGTAATGTTCAACAGAAGGAGAAGTAAGGTTTTAGGGAAGGCAATGATTCAACTATTTCTGTAAGTTGACCGACAGTTACAAAAAGAAAAGATGTGTAATGTATGTAAATGAAAATAGGGTTTGTTTTCTATTCTGCTAATATACTTTTCCCTATGTCTTAAGTGATAATTTAACAGAGGTGGTAAAAAATGAAATCAAGAGAGAAGGATTTTGTATGCAGATCCTTGAGGAGAACAGCCATATAGAATATTATAATAAAAAAATTACAGAAATTATTATAAGAACTAAGACAAGACAGAAATAGAGAAGAGAGTGTTTGCCAATAGAGATAACTGCAAGTAGGATTACAGAAAGTAGGCAAGAGGGGGGATGGAATTTATTGGAGAAAACAGGTAAAGGAACAAAGATAGTGGGAGCAAATAACTAGCGAAGTGGGATAAGGCCAAGAAAAGGTTTGGACTGCAGGTTACAGACTGATCATCAACCCCTGGTAAGGAAGATAAAGCATAGGCATAGAAAAAGGGATAGGGGAGTCCCAAGTGAAAGACCTGCTCTGATTGAGCTTTTAGTCAAATCAAGAACAGAAGCTGATGTTAAAAAAATGGATAATTAGCAGGGCATATAAAACATTGCAGGACAACTATAAGTGTTAAACAGAGGAGGTTAGAAAATATTGCGAAGCCAGAGACTGGAAACGCAACTTATAAGGGAACAATGAAAAGACTTGTGTGGCTCCCAAGTATACAATGGTTTAGGACAAAGGTATTTTTATACTCCAAGCAAACTTCAATAAGCATTTCCTCATAGACAACAACTGTATTTGAAGTACTGAATATCGTAAGAGAGATAAAAGAACTGGAAATGGGATCTTTAGGAAAGGGAATGAGCAAGATACATAGAAATAAATGGAATTCGTGGGAACAATACATGCAAAATAATGTTCAGCAGGAGGGGTGAAGTTTAAGGAGGGGGCAAGAACTGAGCAATTTAAGAAATGTTAGACTAAATTAGAGTTGTTACAAAGAAAATGTATATGTAAAAAGAAGTTATGTACTCACCATAATGTTCCATCCGAGTAGTTCTACTTTATTTGTCTTCAACCTGTGGGATACTGGATCCGAGCCGGCAATCTCACTAGCATCTGTTCTAAGCTCCAAGCTCCTCCCCTTACCCACAATACACCCTCGCTACTTTCCACCCCCCAGATCGAGTTTGCTGATCCTTATACTGATAACCTGACCTGAAAAATACTTATGACCTATAACTGCAGCCCGCAGGCTGTTCACATGACAAGGTCCGGGGGAAGGAGGGAGGGACAGTTGAAGACAAATGAAGTAGAACTACTCAGATGGAACGTTATGGTGAGTACATAACTTCTTTATCTGAAGTAGTTTACTTCATTTGGTCTTCAACCTGTGGGACAGTCACCAGCTACTAAACTCCTGGGTGGCCCTCATGGAAGGATATTCCAGAGCACTGCGGAACCAAAGGATGCTGTCCTTCTAGAAGTCAAATCCAATTTGTAATGAAAAATAAATGTATGAGATGAGGACCAAGCAGGTGCAGAACAAATATCATCCAAAGAGACTCCAGACCAAAAGGCTGCAGAAGTAGCCATGGATCTAGTGGAATGAGCTTTCACCTGACCCGGAGGAGACATGCCTCTATTCTTATAGACCTTAAGGATGCATGAAGAAATCCACCTAGCAATATAGTGACCTTGGAGATAGGTTTTCCCAAAAAGGGTTTATAGAAGGATACAAACAATTGATCGGATCTATGGAAATTTTTGGTCCTGTGAAAATAAAATCGTAACGGTCTATGAACATCCAGCAAGTGGAGTTTGTATTCCATTTTGTTAGCAAAATTAGGAAAGGAAACTGGTAAATTGATGGTTTGATTGATATTAACTGGTGATGCCACCTTGGGAAGAAAGGACGGATTAGTCCGAAGGGAAACCCTATCTTTGTGGAAAATCATATAAGTAAATTTGACAGACAATGCCTGCAGTTCTGAAACCCTTTTAGCAGAGGTAATAGCCACCAGAAATGCTGTTTTCCAAGATAAGAATTTTAGATCTGTGGTTGCAGTGGGCTCAAAAGGCAGAGCGACCAGAGCTTGAAGAACCATAGTAAGGTCCCATGTGGGGAACAGGGAGGCATAACAGAAAAGTCCCTTTGATAAAGGCTTTATACAGTTTGGAGGAGGCTAGTGAGGCAGAATTCTCACCCACATCAAAATGAGAAATGGCAGCCAACTGAACCCTGACAGCAGAAGAACTAGCTCCCTGTTGAAAAATATCAACTAGGAAATCAAGATTGGCAGAAATAGGAGCCGTGAAGGGGTCTAAACTCCTTTGAGAGGCCCAAAAGGAAAACAGTTATTTATTGCAATAAACCTTCCTTGTTGAAGACTTACGAGCAACCACCAGAATAGACCCAACTGAAGAGGATAATCCAGATGTCCTAGCGATCATGGGAACTGGAGCAGCCAAGCTGTGAGCTTCAAACTGTCCAGGTTCGGATGAGGAACCCCCGATGGGTGTGAAATCAGATCCTGAATGGGATCCAAGATCCAGGGCGGAGTCAGAAGGTGAGACCAAAGGAAGGAGAACCATACCTGGCGAGGCCAAAACAGGGCAATGAGGATAACTTTGCTCCCCAGTCGACGAGCTTTCTGTAGAAACCTCGGAATAAGAGGTACTGGAGGGTAAGTATACAGAAGACTGAGAGGCCAAGCATGGACTAGAGCATCTCTGGGGGACTCCCCCGGCAGGGAGTTCACAGCAAAAAACTCACTGCACTTCACGTTGGAAGGAGATGCGAAGAGATCTCAGCAAGGCTGACCACACTTCAGTAAGATCTGCTCCACTACTGAAGGATTCAGAGACCATTCGTTAGGCATCAGAATAGTCGGACTTAACCTGTCTGCTAGAATGTTGGACCATCCCAGAATGTGTGTTGCAGTGAGAAAACGACCGGTGGAGATTGCCCATTCCCACACACTCATGGTCTCGCGACAAAGGGGGTTAGATCTGGTCCCTCCCTGTTTGTTGATATACCAGACCACTGACATGTCGTCTGACTGAACTGCAATGGTTCTCAGAGGAAGAAAGGGATGAAGGGCCTGCAACGCTAAAAGGACCTCCCTCATCTCTAGAATGTTTATGTGCAAGCTGGTCTCTTCAGGGGACCACGGGCCTTGGACTGTCCTGCCCGAACAATGCCCCCCCCACCCGAGTTGGGAGGTGTCTGTGGGTCACTGTGGCTTGGACAGGGGCTGGAACAAAGGGTCATCCCTCCAAAATGTCCAGAGAACACATCCACCAGAGAAGGTACGACCGGCAAACCCGACTGAGTTGTACTGGATATGACAATGGAAGTTCCAACATGGACCATTGTACAGCTAGTGTCCACTGTAGAATTCTCATATGTAACCGGGCACACGGGAGAAGTGTTATGGTCACCGCCATTGAACCCAAGGCCCTCAACAACAACTCTGCCAATGGAAGATGAGAATAGTAGATCAGAGAGACATGCATCCTGAGGTTTTGTACTCTCTCCAAGGTCAGGAAGATTTTGCACTGTAATGTATCTATCCTTCCCCCAATGTAGTTTATCACCTGGACAGGATTTAGAAGTGATTTGGATGAGCTGATTGTGATCCCCAAAAGCAGGGCAAGGTTTCAGAAATAAACCCCGTGTGAGAAAGCAGACACCTGGTGGCAGCAGTGAGGAGTCAATAGTCCAGGTACGGATACACCTGAATCCCTTGAAGCTTCAGGTGAGCCGCTACCACCGCCATCACTTTGGTGAACATCCTGGGGCTGTGTTGAGACCAAAGGGTAGGGCTTGAAATTGGTAATGATTGACTCCTAGCCGGAAGAGGAGGAACCTCCTGGAGCTTCTGTGCATCTTTATGTGATAGTAAGCATCCTGAAGGTTTAACGAGCACATCCAGTCGCTCTTTTGCAGGTATGGCATGATGGACTGGAGTGTGACCATCCAGAATTCTTCTTTGGCAACTGACAGGTTCAGGGTAGATAGGTCCAGAATGGGCCTTAAGTCCTCCGTTTTCTTTGGCACCAAAAAGTATCTGGAATAGAAGCCCGATCCGACTGATCTAGGGGGGGGGGGGCGGTTTTGATGGCTCATTTTCCTAGCAGCTTGGAAATTTCCTGTGCTGCTGCCTCCCTTTACGTGGGAGGTACATCCGGGAGGTGTTTGGGAGATTTGGGAAGAACCACAAAGGGGATAGAGTAACCTCTGGATATGATCCGAAGCACCCAGCAGTCTGATGTTACGGACTCCCATGCCACCAGGTGCAAGGACAATCGTCCCCCAACTACCTCCAGAGTAGAGCAGTCAGGCCACCCCTCAGGGTTGCTGTCTGGGCCTGTCCAAGAAAGGTTATCAAGACCGAAAATTCTTCGGACCCCCTCCGCCTCTGGGCCGGTGTTCATTCTGTTCCCCTCTGCCTCTGGGGGAAGAAAAGCCCTGAGTGTCCCGGGAATACTGTGACTTCCGGAACCACATCTTCTTTTGCCCTCTCTGATTTCGGGAAAAGGACCTTTGAGAGTTCAAGAAGCGGATTCCGATGGCAGACAGTATCTTCCCATCCTTCTCACTCTTGACTAAAGTCTCTGACAGTCGTACCAAAAAGAATAGAGCCGTCATAAGGGGCATTGGCAAAGGACACCTTGAAAGGTTCTGAGAACTGACAGTCTGAGCCAGGCATTGCACCTCATGGACACGCCAGACCCAGCTGCCCTAGCCGCTCCTTCAGTTGCATGTGAAAGGTGTCGCATGAACGTGTTGGAGACTGCTTTCAAAGTGGCCATCCTCGCGGAGAACGAGTCCCTGTCCTCCTGTGACATGGACTTAGGGGGAGACTCCACCAGGTTGCGCTGGAGTCTCGTGATGTGGACCATGTAGTTCAGCACCCTAATAGAAAAGGTAGCTGAAGCGTAAACCTGCTTCTCTAAGCAGTCCATCATCCGCGACTCTCTGTCAGGCGGATGAACCAAGGAACTCTCTTGGACTAGTTTCTTCTTTGTGGCTGCTGCTACCACCATAGCATCAACAGGGGAGCCCTTGTTCCATGCTGGCCTATCTGAAGGTGGACTCAAGGTCTTGTCAGGCCTTTTGGAGATTGGTTCCATGGTGTCCGGCTCCTTCCAGGCCCATGAGGTGGCCAGGTCAACCAAGGGATCTGCGGGAGGGGACACCAGGAAGTGGATGGGCCCGTGATGAAAGCCTCCAGGAACATGGACTCAGAAGAAGGTTTAGGGGTGGACCAACCTCCCCATTGGCAAAGGATTTCCATGATGTCTCCAAAGCAGACATCCTCGGGAGGTGACCAGGGGGAACGTTTCCCATCATCCAAATTCATATCCTTGGTGAGGGACTCGGGGGAGTCCAAGTGCCTCCTCTTACATGCATGCTTGCGAGGCACATCTCCGGTGGGGCTCCCTGGGAGAACTCGCAAGCCACTTGTTCTTCAGGGGGAACAGTCTGGGGCTCCTTGAGCATGGGTTGTCCCTCTGGTAAAATGATGGGATTTGTAGAGCCAAGGGGGTTGGGATGGAGTCCGAGGGGATAGTCACGGGTCTCTATCCAGCAGAGACAGTCCTTTTTACCACATCGAACGCAGAGGGAGAACAAACCTCCTGGAGAACCAATAAGGAAGCTGGTCTCCCCGGGTCTGACGAGAGAATCAGAGCCAGGTGCGAAGTGGATGTAGCTCTGAGGGAGGGAAAGTACAGTTGTGTACCTACCATAAATGTAGATGCTCAAGTGTATTCACTGTTGCAGTCATTACAATTGGGTTATCCTGCTGGCAGGCTACCCACAGTCGACCCGAGTTCCAAAGTCTAGGTCTGGCGTCGGTTGCGGTCACCTCTTCCCTGACGTCAGTGCACCAGGGGTATAAAAGATGCACTCAACGCCATTTTCTTCAGTTTTTCTTGCCCCAGATGTCAGGTGCCCCTAAAATGGCAGGCTAAATTATGCCAATAAGCATGCCTATACAAAAATCAACTTTTCTTTCATCTACAAGCAAATACACCACATAGGTTGTATAGAATAGAGAAGTACAGATAAGTCCCAGCAAGGTAAAAAGGGGGGTGGTGGGAGGGTAACCTGGACTGCAACAGTGAATACACTCTAACATCTACATTTATGGTAGGTACACGACTGTACTATGTTCATCGTGTTTCACTGTTGCAGTCATTACAATTGGGTTGAATCCCAAAGCTAAGGTTGGGAGGCTGGTGCTAAATAGGATTAGGAGAGGCCATCAGGCCCTGCAGAACTGCAGTGGCAAAGCCTGCCCTGGATTTAGAGTAGAGAGGTAAGTGATGGTGCTTTGTAAAAGTATGCACTGAACTCCAAGTTGCAGCCTCTAAGATGTCTTTGGTTGGTACGCCTCTGAGGAAGGCTGCTGAAGTGGCTGCTGCTCTGGTTGAATGTGGCCTAATGCCCTTAAGTACTGATTTGCCATGCTTTGAATAGCACAAATGAATGCAGTGGCCTATCCACTTTGAAATAGTCTGTTTTGAGATAGGCTTTCCTTGTGATCCTGCAGCATATGACACTAGAAGTTGTTCCGTCTTTCTGAAAGCTTTGGTTCTGTCCAAGTAAAAGCATAGCTGCCTGTGAATGTCCAAAGAATGCAGAAGTCTGTCACCCTTATTCTGTGGGTTTGGATAAAAAGTAGGCAAATTAATTGTTTGGTTAAGGGCCACACTGGACACTACCTTAGGCATAAATGTAGGGTTTGTCCTTAGAGAAACCCTGTCAGGATGGAAAATGATAAAAGGTTCCACAGCCATGAGTGCCTGTAACACTGAGACTAGTCTAGCGGAGGTAATTGCTAGGAGCATAGCTGTTTTCCAAGAATTTTATATCAGCTGCAGAAGCTGGCTCAAACGGAGGCAGTGTGAGTTTTTCCAAGACATAGTTGAGGTCCCATGCAGGTACTGGTGCTCTCCTTGGAGGTCTTATGTTTTTGGCCCCTCTAAGGTATTGCCTTAGTAATGGATGAGAAAAAATAGGTGGTTCTGTATTGTAATGAGCTGAAATGGCAGAGGCATGAATTTTAATTGATGAAAAGGAAAGATTTTTATCCAGCACCTCAGTTAAGTACTGCAAAATCTGAGGAATATTTGGAACAGTTGTGTCAATACCTTATGCCTGGTTCCAAGCACAGAATCTCTTCCATTTTTCTGCATAAGATTTTCTGGTGCTAGGCCTCCGGGCCTCCAAAATAACATCCATCACTGCTTTAGAGAGAGGTGTGTCTTGAATGGCTACATTATTCGCCAAGCTGCCAGGTTTAAGGTCCTGAGTTGGTTGTGCAGTATCATACTGTCTTGTTGGGTCAATAAGTGAGGAATTTGAGGTAATGTCCAAGCTGGGCATTGAGACAAGCTCTTTAGGATTGGGTACCAGTGCTGGCGGGGCCAGTCTGGGGCAATCAGTATCATTTTTGGCTTCTATTGTCTGGCCTTGAGGAGTACCTTGGGGAGGAGAGGCAGAGGAGGAAAGGCATATACTGTTAGGTTTTTCCAGCTGAAAGATAGAGCATCCACTTTCCATGCTTGCTTGTGGTAAGTCCTTGTGCAGAATCTCTGTAGTTGGCAGTCGTGAGGGGAGGGAAATAGGTCTATGTCCGGGCACCCCCAGTTCCTTGTTATCATGCTGAAGACTTGGGGATCCATTTTCCACTCATGTGGATCCATTAAGTTTCTGCTTAGTTCGTCTGCCAGAGTATTTATCCTTCTTGGCAGGAATTGTGCTTGCATATGTACTTGGTAAGTCAGTGCTGTGTCCCACAAGTTCATGGCTAGTCTGCAGATGGGGTAGGAATGGGTGCCCCCCTGCTTGCTTATGTACCACATGACTGTAGTATTGTCTGTCTTTATCAGTAGTTGTCCTGGATGAAGTATATCCTTGAAGGCTGTCAGGGCATTCTGAACAGCTAGCATCTCTTTTTGGTTGATATGTAGATGCATTTGACTTGCAGACCATGTGCCCTGAATACATCTTCCTGCCATACGGGCCCCCCAGGCATAATCTGATGCATCTGTTGTCAATGTCTGCCTGGCTGTGGGTAAGGTGAATGGCTGTCCCGTGTTGAGGTGACAGACTTTTGCCCACCATCGAAACTCCTGTTGCAGGCAGGGAATGAGGATAATTATTGTTTCCAGGCTGTGGCAATGTTGAGTCCAAACACTTTTTAGATACCACTGAAATTTCCTCATATGCAGTCTTGCATATGGAATTAGTAGTATGCAGGATGCCATGAAGCCCAAAGCCTGCAGAATTTTTCTTGCAGATAACTGGGTCTTTGTTGCCAACATTTTGAAATAAGTAGTCAGTTGTCTGTGTTTGTCTGGCATTAGATAAGCCATCTGGGCAGTTGTATTTAAGCTTGCACCCAGTAATATTATCTCTTGACAGGGTATGAGTTTTGATTTCTTTTCGTTTACTGTGTACCCTAGACCTGTTAGGAATCTTTTTACAAACGCCAGATGCTGTAGTATGATGTCCTTGTTCTCTGCTTGAATAAGGCAGTCGTCCAGGTAAGAATATATTTGTATTCCTCTTTGTCTGCAAAATGCACTTACTGGTACCAGGCATTTTGTAAAGACCCTGGGTGCAGTAGATAAGCCAAAGGGCAGTGCAGAGAATTGGTAGTGCATTGAGCCAGCTATAAATCTGAGGTATCTTCTGCCTGATTGTCTGATTGGGACATGCAGGTATGCCTCTTTTAGGTCTAAAGTCACAAGCCAAGCTTTCCTGCCCAGCATGGGCAGAAGCTGCTGCAGAGTTAACATTTTGAATTTTGGAATATCCAAGTATGTGTTTAGGATAGACAGGTCCAGTACTGGTTTCCAGGCTTTGTCCTTTCTGGGTACCAAGAACAGCCTTGAGTAAAATCCTTGTCCCTACTCTTGCTGTGGTACTTGCTGAATGGCTCTCATGTCCATGAGAGATGAAACTTGTTTTTGTGCCTCTGCCCACTGATTGTGTGGCAGGTCTGGCATACCGTTTGGCCTTGGCAGGGTGTGAAAGTGGAGCCTGTAGCCTTGAGATACGATATTTAAGACCCATTTGTCCTGGGTGATCATGTGCCAATTTTGTGAAAAAAGTGCTAGTTTTCCCCCCAAAGGAGCTGCCAGAAGATAAGTGCTTGGTGCTGGCAGGGGGAAGTCATTGAGACTGTTTCCTGTATGGCTGTGATTTTTCCTCTCCACTTTTGGAGGTAGAAGCACCCCATTGTTTAGGCCTGTATGAGCCTTGGGGCTGTGATCTGCCTCTGGGGCGTCTGTATCTGCCTCTTTGTGGCCTGTCTGACACTGGAAAGGACCAATTCTTTGTAGGCCAGTTCCTGCTAAATCTGGGAGGCTGTACCTGTAAGAAATCCTTCACTGTTTGCATAGATTTAGCTTTGTCCTCCATTTTCTTCAACACCTCTTCTGTTTTAACACCAAACAAGGTATCATGTTGTAATGGAGCATAGTTTTGCTTTAACATGATTGGGCAGATTCTGTTCTTTTAACCAATCATGCCTCCGAATGACAGAACCTGTAACTGCGGCCCTGCATGAGGCCTCGAGAATCAAAACCACATTGCAAAGTATGCTTTCCTACTTGTTCAGCTGCATGTAATAAATCCTGCATATCTTTGTTTTCTGCACATTCTGAATTTGCCAACATTTTCTGTTTAAGCAATGACATAAGATATTGCTGATATTTAAGCATATGAAACTGACAATTTAAAGTTCTTACAGCCAAGGTAGCAGAAGTATAAATCTTTTTCCCTCATCTGTCCAGGGCCCTTGAATCCCTATCAGAGGGGATAGGTTTTTTTGCAGTGGAGGCCTTGACCCCCTTGGGACCCTGAGAAATAGTTTCTGGGTCAGCAGCAGGGTTTTTGTAAAGAAATTTATGTGAATCAGGAACCCTGTAGTATCTGTCTGGCTTAACAGGAGCTGGTGGTAAAGAGTCAGGAGACAGACCGGACTCTGAAAATACATCATCAACAATGTCTAAAACAGGAGGAATAGCAAGGGGCCTGTGCTGAGGTAATAAAAGGAAGTCTCTGAGCCTTTTCTTGGATTCTGAGTAATCTTGGCTCTCCCAGTGGAAATGCTCCCTCATAGTATGCAGGGTCTCCCCAAAATAATAATCCTCAGGAGGAGAGGCTGAAGGGATAGATTCTTCAGCATCAGAATCCTCATAGGGAGGAAGGGAATATTCCTGTTCAGAAGAGGAATCAGAGGAAATGGAAACCTGATCTGAAGATTCATATTCTATCTCTTGCCTAGGCCTCTTATCAGGAGGGGGATGGGAACCCCTGATCAAAGTAATTAGGTCTTCAGCCATTTTAAGTATCTGTTTTTTAGGCATGGAGGCCTGTCCAGGAGATTGCTGTACTTGTTTCTTTGTCTTTAGAGCTGCTTTAGTCTTTCTCTTTGAAGCTGAAGTTGGTTTTACATATAACTGTGTAGGTCTGAAAACACCCTCAGAAGCCGATGCCTGCTCAGTGGCTCCGGACCCATTTGAAGGAATAGTTTCAGTGTGTCCAATACCTTGAGTTTCCAGAGGCCTAGTCGGCTCCATGTGGGAGTCGGAAGCGGCCTTTGGCTCTGAAGTAGCGGGCGTCAGGGGCTGCGAAAGTGCCTCACTGAGAACCGGCGACAGACCTAGCAGAAGCCTCGTCGGTTTTGGACCTCGGATGCCTGTCCTTTTCTTTGCACTTTTTATAAACTCCAGTAGTTGGCTGTTCCAACGGCATTATATAATTGAATCTTCTGCCAAAGTAATGAAATGCAAAATCGTACCGACGCTTAATAGTGCGTTCGTTAAATCTAGCACAAAACCGACAACTAGCAATGTCGTGGTCAGGGCCTAGGCAAGGAATACAGTAAGAATGAAAATCCTTATGAGGTATTTGCTTCCCACAAGAAATACAATTATTAACTTTTTCTGACATCGGTCTGGAGAAAGAAAAAAGTTTCCCCAATGGGGTACTTAGCTTTAATGAAGACTTCGGATCTGAAATTCGAATTTGAAAATCTCAGGATTCGGCTGACCGGCACTTGCGAACTGCTTTTGCTTCAGGCACTGCGCGGCAAGATAGACTGAAGAAAATGGCATAGGCTGCATCTTTTATACCCCTGGCACACTGACGTCAGGGAAGAGGCGATAGCAACTGACACAGGCCTAGACTTTGGAACTCGGGCCGACTGCGGGTATCCTGCCAGCAGGATAACCCAATTGTAATGACTGCAACAGTGAAACACACTAACATCTTGGCCCGACAAAGCCGGAGCCGGTGAAAAATGTTCCACTCCCTCAGATCCGACATCCAAGCTCCGGCTCAGAGTGGTTCTGGTCCAAGCTGGTTGGATCTGACATGCTCCAGGCAGCTGTCGGTGTCGAGGAAGCAGGTACCATCGGTGCCGGCACCCTGACTAAAGCCATACTCGGATCCGAGTACTTCGAACCCAGTGGACGGATCAGAGAAGGAGAAATTGGTGTAAAAAAGGGAAGCGAGCTCCCCCCCTTCTGAGGGAGAGGGGGCTGGCAAGACCCCCATCTGGATCAGAGTACAAATGAACCTCATCATTTTATCCATGTCAACTTCCTATAAGAGGTCACGGACTCCGACCTTGCGGGTCAGGGAAACAATGCCCTAGATGGACAGTGTCTCCTCCGGCTCTGGGGAAAATCTCTAAGATCGGAGCTGAAGGGAGTCATGGATCCTATGCGGACTCTTAGCAGGTGAAGGGAGGTCCGGGGACCTCTTACGTTTTTCAGGCCAGGAAGTTGGCTCTCTCTCCTTTTCTCTGCCCTTTTTCCACTCCACTTCTGCTGGATTTGAAATGGGAGGTTGAGTCCCAGCCTGGGAGGGAGAAGAAGCAAGAGAGGAAGGAGAGGCAGCCACAGCAGCCACTGTGACCGAAGCAGACAATAAGGCAACCGCCTCAGAAGTGGGAAGAAGGCCTTTCAGGGCCAACTTAGCCTTCCTGTCCTAGATTGTGCATGGGTTAAAACCCGCGCATATAGAGCAGTCAGTACTTAGATGGGCAACGCCCAAGCACATTACAAAAAGAGTGTGGCCATCTGCTGGGGGCAACTTATGGCCACAGTCAGTGCACCTTTTAAACACAGGCTTATCAGCCATTCAGACAAAAGAGGGAAAACAAGTAGAGAAAAAAAAACTGTTAGTTTTCCCACTTAAACCACTCACCACACGCACACACAGAACACATTGAGGGGGGAGGGGAAGCAAGTACACTAACCAACTAAGCTAAACAACAACAAAGTTTAATTACATGACGCACCAAGTTAGGGGAGGAGAAGGGGAACCTATGCTAACCACTATACTAAACAATTTAAAGAAAAAAGGCTTTCTAAAAGCTTTCAAATACCCACTTACTCAGAGCTCAGGAGATCACGAAGCTTCGGCTAGCCGCGGCAAAGATCTGGGGGTTGGCAGGTAGTGGAGGTGTATTATGGGTAAGGGGAGGAGCTTGGAGCTCGGATCAGATGCTAGTGAGATTGCTGGCTCGGATCCGATACGGATCCGGTATCCCACAAGTTGAAGACCAAATGAAGTAAAATTTCTTGTAACACACTTCCAGATACCACCACGGCAAGTCAGACATTTTAGCTTTTATTTCATCATTAAAAGCAGAATAATATAAAATATTGCGTAAGTGCTTTCAGGTAATAATATACCCTTCTTCAGACAAATGGCTAATACTATCTAAGCAGTCATTTAAATAATCAAAAAGGCGCCAAAAATCTGCCTTAAAGAAACACTAACCATATTAACCCAAAAAATGTCTATATAAACATTTCATATCACTTATTCCTCTATATCTACTTAATAGCATATTCCATTTTCATCTACGTTTGTCCTATTAAAATCAATAATAAAAAATATATTAAATTTCATTCAAAAATCTACATATCTAATAATCATTATATTTCAGAATCATCTTCCTATGTCAAATATATATGTATGTCCAAAAAATAAATATATATATATATATATATATATATATATATATAATGTATAGAAAAATGGATAAAACCGTATATATTAATATACATTATTTTACAGATTCATTAAATGCCATTTAGACATATATCAATCATACCAATCATATCAATTAATAAGTAAATAAAGAATTACTTAATATAATTGTTTCAGCTGATATCAAAATACTTGTTATTTATAGTTTACTATTATGTTTTAGTGGCCTATCTCTTAAAAATGGTTTGAGAGTTGTCCTATCATTTAGGCCCTTCCCTTTATCTGACTGCATTCAAATAATCCATCTAATTTCTTCCTGTTCAGTAAAATTCTTAACATTTTCTAATCTACTATTTTTACCTATTAGTTCTATGACCATAAATTTAAATTTATGGTCCATCCCATTATTTAATACATGTTCTGCCAAAGCATTTGTCTCATCTTCACGATTTATTGCATATATATGTTCTCTCTCCCTCTCTCTCAACATCCTATTTGTCTTACCTATATAGAAACTATTGCATTTTTGACAGCTGGCTAAATAAACTATCTCTTGTTTTACAATCAGCATAATGTTTAAAATAATACACTCTGTATCTGGGTGTATAAACTAGTTTGTAGCCATCATATAGAAACATTGATTACATCCTCTGCAAGGGAATGTCCCTTGCCTACTTAATGTAATTATCTTTCTATTAGCACTTTCATAACACAATAGCCTCGAGAGATTTATTATTTCGATAACTATAGCTAGGTTTATGTCCTACTATATTCATTATTTCGTCATTAGCATTCAAAATAGCCCAATTTTTATCAATAAGTTTCCGAATTTCCATATTATTATTAGAGAAAGGAATATTCAACCTCACTTGTATACTGGATTGTTTAATATTTTTTTTCTCATTGTCCGATGCATAACTTCTCTTCTTTTTATAATATGGTTTCCCTTTTCCATTTCTATCAATAACTGCAGGGTCCAATAGCACATCACTTTCTCTATTTGAATAGCCTCTTTGCAAAAATTCATTCCTTAATTTCATCATAGTTTCACTACATTTAGTATCCTCACTAGTTAATTGCGATATTCTTCTCCCTTGATTTATCACTATATTTTGAAAGACATGTCCTGGATGCATACTTGTGCGATGCAACAAATTATTTTTTCTGCAGTTCTTCCTATATAGTGATGTAGTAAAAACTTTATTTTCTCTAGTAATAGAGACGTCAAAAAATTCAGTCTCTGTCTTTGATCATTTACCTTCAAAATTCAAGAAGCTTGTGGTTTGATTGATATAATCTATAAATCTAATTAAATCAATTTCAGTCCCTTTCCAAAGAAAAAAACACAACATATACAAATCTTTTGTAGTATAAAATTCTATTAGCATATTCTACATCAGATATATAGGTCTTCTCCCAATGGGCCATTACCAAGTTAGCATATGAATTTGCACAAGGCGTGCCCATTGCTACTCCTTGTCTCTGCAAATAATATTCATCATTATATGTAAATACATTATTTTCTAATATCAGTTCTAGTAGCATCATGCATTTCATTATTATATTAGAGTCAACATGGTTATTGCATAGGAATGATCTTAAAAATTCAAGTTCTTCTTTATTAGGAATCATTGTAAATAGTGATTTAACATCTAGGGTTACTAACCATAAATCTAGTACATTCATTTCATTTCCTATTTCTATACTAAATGTATTCAAAAACTCTTGTGTGTCCCTGATTATACTATTTATTCTCCATACTAGCTCTAAGATGATTTTCAACGCATATAGAGAGTGGTTCCGTCATCCACCCTTGACTAGAAACTATCAGTCTCATTTTAGGTTCATTTAAGTTCTTATGGACCTTGGGAAGACCTCTAATTGCTGGTATGGTAGGTAATTCAACTAAAAAATATTTATACAAATCTACATTTATAAGATTAGACATAAGTAAATCATATAAATTACTGTGCATATTATTGATAATTTTATTGAGCTGTACTTTATTAATCTATATGTATCATCTTCTTGTAACATACTTCGTTGTTTCATCATAATACTGCACGTCTAGGATGACAATAGCACCCCCTTTATCTGCAGGCTTTATTATAATTTCTTCATTGTTACCTAGGCTATGTAGAGCCTCATATTCTTTATTACTTAAATTATAGAACCTATGACTGTTGCCAGTTCTGTTGTTCCATAATTTTATTAAATCTCTTTCTACTGACTGTTCAAAGGCTTCAAGCATGGGATGTAAATACACTACGTTTTTTGTATATACACGCATCATGTACAGATTCATTCTTATAAAATAATTTCAAAGCTATATTTCTAACAAATTTCTTAATATCTATAATAAATTCAGTTATATCAGCAGTCTTAGAAGGTATAAAGGATAGGCCTTTATTGAGCAATGTCCTTTCATGAGTCTGTAGTGAATATTTAGATAAATTCAACACCAAATCAGTCTCACTTACTTCTGTAGTTTGCTCTGCGGGTGTGTCAGCTCTCCGGACATTTTCCGTTTCTTGTTGACCCTTGAAGGAGTCCATTTCTTCTGTTCTCTGATGGGAAATGGATAAGCAGCTTGATCTAAAAAAAAGCTGTGTTACACCCATAGATGTTATTTTTCTTCTGACATCCATATTAGAACTTTCAGTCTCATGTGACAAAAATGTCAGCTGTATTCTCTTGATTTGATGTAGATGCTGTCGCCTGTTCTTCTGTTAGGCTGATATGTTTAACATTGGATATAGTTCCATTGCCTTTAGCGCGACCCGCATTTGTTGTCAACTTAACCTTGCAGCTGCTAACTAAAGCTCTAGTTGGTCGATTTCCCTTTCCTTGTAGTGATGGTCTATAAGCATTAATATCATCCAGATTTTCCGACAGGTTTTCTATGCAATTCTGTTGGGAATTATCATTTTTAGTTTCCAGCTGTTCAGGTAAACGAACTTGTGGATTGTGACTTCCTTGGCCTCGCTCTCCAGTTCTCCCCATTCGTTGTGTTCCTCTCGGCCAAGAGAAGACATGACCTAGATCAAAATCTTTAAGGTCTCGTTCAAGTTTTCTCTTTTTAGCTAATAATAGCTTGCGTTCAAGATTATTCACATAGGACCGCATATTATCATAAAATTCATTACAGTCCACTTCGCTAAGAAATGATTTAATTATTTTTTGTTGCTCAATAATTTCATGATTGACATTATTCTCAATTAATACATATTGTTCAATCAGCAATTTCATATATGCATAGCTAGTCTCAATGTTGAGCTTCTGCCATTTGGCAAGAAGCTCTGGATACAATGTTCCGAACGTTGGCACTTTTAAAACTCTATGACCTCTTGGCACTACATGGAAGCAAAGACATGCCTCCATGTGTTTGCGTTGCCATTGAATATTTTTCAGCTTATTAAACAAATTTTCAATCTTGCGTGTGTGTTGCATTATTTTAAAAGCATGATCCGTATCGTATTCTTTGTTTCCGGCATTCAATAAATCAGTCTTATGTAACTGCAATAAAGCATTCGCTTCTGCTTTCAATAATCGTTTGAAAGCTATTTCCATTTCAGATGTACGTTTACCTTCTAGTGCCGATTCTGGGTTGTAGTCCAACTCCACTTTGTTGTCATTAGCCATGTTACTATCCACTGACACACCAAATCGAAAATATATAAACAAAAGAAGCAGTAGCAGAATTAAGGTGACTGGACGAAAACAGTAAAATTTCTTGTAACACACTTTCAGATACCACCACGGCAATTCAGATGTTTTAGCTTTTATTTCATCATTAAAAGCAGAATAATATAAAATATTGTGCAAGCTTATCAGCCATTCAGACAAAAGAGGGAAAACAAGTAGAGAAAAAAACTATTAGTTTTCCCACTTAAACCACTCACCACACGCACACACAGAACACATTGAGGGGGGAGGGGAAGCAAGTACACTAACCAACTAAGCTAACAACAACAAAGTTTAATTACACGACACACCAAGTTAGGGGAGGAGAAGGAGAACCTATACTAACCACTATACTAAACAATTTAGAGAAAAAAGGCTTTTTTAAAAGCTTTCAAAACCCACTTACTCAGAGCTCAGGAGATCACAATGCTTCAGCTAGCCACGGCAAACAAGATCTGGGGATTGGCAGGTAGCGGAGGTGTATTATGGGTAAGGGGAGGAGCTCGGAGCAGATGCTAGTGAGATTGCTGGATCGGATCCAATACGGATCCGGTATCCCACAAGTTGAAGACCAAATGAAGTAAACTACTTCAGATCTTATAATATATGTAAATGAAAAAAAATTTAATTTTTTTTTTCTATTAATGTATGTGTGCCTATGTCTTAAGTGATCATTTAATAAAGGTGTTAAGAAGACGAGTTGACATTGGATGTGTGTTGCAATGCAATAAATGCCATACACTGATCGGGCAGAACCCTCGCAGTCACTGGTGGCAGCAGAGTGACAGTCTAGCAACTCAAGCAAAAGATACCACCTACAGACTCAAGGCACAGACAATCATATTTCCTTGTACACATGCATGGATGTGGTGGTTTGCTCTTGTAAATTTGAGACCCAATCCTGTGAATAACAATACTTTGAAAAAACCTGCAACTCTGACACGCACAAAAAAAAAATCTAAAGTGTCTATATCAGCTTATCTAAAGCTGATAACATCGAACGCTAGTTGATCAACCAAAGGTCGAACAACCAAAACAGCGAAGACACGGAACAGAGATTTTTTTCCCCAGGGAAAAAAATTGCTGTTCCACAAACCCAATGTGGAGGCTGTGCCCCCCCACTTAAATATACCAACTCAGAGATCACATCACAGTGGAGGAAATGGCAAACTCCCAATGGCCCAGCAATTTTTTCCCTGGGAGAAAAAAGAAAATCGCTGTTCCATGTCTTTGCTATTTTGGTTTGACCTTTAGAGGTAGATCAACTAGCGTTCAATGTTATCAGCTTTCGATAAACGGATATAGACCCAAATCTAAAACTCACTCTTGCACCTGTAAAGTATTTTTTCAGGAGGCTTTACTTCAATTCACTCTCCACACACCCATGTTTAGTATTTTATATATATATATATATATATATATATATATATATATATATATATATATATATATATGGGTCCCCTACTATTTACCGAAACGTCGATTCGCCGACAAAGAAATCACCGACACCAAACGACCGACAACGCAGTTGACCGACACGCTGGAATCCCGACAGCCGGAAGACCGACAAGGGAATGTGTAAGCGACCTGGTAAGTATGCGATAGTGAGGGATTTAGGAGTAGGGAGCGGACAGGTAAGTGTGCAATAGTGAGGGATGTAGGGTTAGGGTGTGTGATGGGGTTAGGGGTGGGTAAGTGAGTTAGGGTTAGGGTGCAGGTAGGGAGAGTGTGCGGTAGTGTCGGAGCTTGGGGTTAGGGGTGGGTAAGTGAGTTAGGGTTAGGGTGCAGGTAGGGAGAGTGTGCGGTAGTGTCGGAGCTTGGGGTTAGGGGTGGGTAAGTGAGTTAGGGTTAGGGTGCAGGTAGGGAGTGTGCGGTAGTGTCGGAGCTTGGGGTTAGGGGTGGGTAAGTGAGTTAGGGTTAGGGTGCAGGTAGGGAGAGTGTGCGGTAGTGTCGGACCTTAGGGTTAGGGTTTGGGTTAGGGCTAGTGGATATGTCCTGTAGTGTACTGTGTTGTTTACGTGTAGTGTGTCGGTGTTATGGTGTTCGGTGTTTTGCGTTGTCGGTACTTTGTGTTGTCGGTCGTTTGGTGTCGGTGATTTCTTTGTCGGCGAATCGGCGTTTCGGTAAATAGTAGGGGACCCATATATATATATATATAAACAGAGATCATGGTTTCTTAGAGTAGGAGGGAATACTCCAAAATACTGCAACCTCAGAAAGAGTATATACTCCACTGCAAGGCTTAAAATGGCCCACAAGGACAGTTACCCAGTAATTACTTATGAGCCTGTTTTTATTTTAGTATTTGCTACTCTGAATAATGCGGTGGTGGTGCTGCAGTAGCGTTGTCGCCTCACAGTAAGACGCTGTCCGGTTCGACTCTCAGCTAGAGCATCTTCTGCGTGGAGACATGCGTGAATAGACTTACCTTCATTGAAGGTTGTGCTTCAGGGCTGGCAACTCTGTATGTAAAAATCAACTGGCAATCATTAGCAGACCGGAGTTCCGCTGTGGCGACCCCTAACCGGCAAAAGCCGAAAGACACAACTCCTCCTCCTCTGAGGATTGAAATTATAGCCCTTAGAATTTCAAAAGGCACCCAACATGGCAACCACACATAAATGTGCTTAGAAACTACAATACAGAGAGACATGCAGACACACACTACACTGCCTGCATAGCAAAAAGTGCAGTTATGTACACTTACCATAAATGTACATGTTCGAGTGTATTCACTGTTGCAGTCATCACATTTGGGTTATCTGCTTGCAGGTAGCCCTCAGTCGGCCAGATTATCAAAGTCTTGGGTCATGCGTCGGTTGCTGTGTCATCTTCCATGACGTCAGGTAGTCAGGGGTATAAAGCATGCAGCCGACGCCATTACATCAGTTTTTTTTGCCCCAGATGTCAGGTGCCCCCATAATGGGAAGCAATTTTATACAAGGTTACACCTCCAACAAAAAGCAAATACACCAGAAAGCTTTAAGCATAGTAAACAAGAATCGAGTTATAGTCAATAGAAGTCAGGGGGCTGGAGGAAGGGTAACCAGGACTGGAACAGTGAATACACTCAAACATCTACATTTATGGTAAGGGTACACAATTGTTCTATGTTCTTCGCGTTTCACTGTTACAGTCATCACACATTTGGGTAGATTCCCAAAGCTAAGGATGGGAGGAGGCAATTAGGTAGCATTAGGACCAGCTATACTGCCCTGCAACACTGCAGTGGCAAAGCCAGCTCTGGATTTATAAAAAATTGGCAAGTGGTAATGCTGGTGAAGGTATGTACAGAACTCCAGGTAACAGCTTCTAGGAGGTCTCAGGTAGGGACACTTCTGAGAAAGGCTGAAGAGGTAGATGCAGCCCTGGTGGAATGAGATCTTATCCCCTGTGGTGTAGGCTTTCCATGGTGCTTATTGCAGAAATGAATGCAATGGCCTATCCACTTAGAAATGGTTTGCTTTGAAGTGGCCTTCCCCTCTGCCCCTGCAGCAAATGCAACCAGCAGCTGTTCAGATTTCCTAAGAGTCTTAGTCCTGTCCAAGTAAAATCTAAGTTGTCTGTGCACGTCTAAGGAGTGCAGTATTCATTCCCCTTTGTTCTGTGGATTAGAAAAGAAGGTTGGCAAATTAATGGACTGATTAAGGACAATACTGGATACCACCTTGGGCATAAAGGAAGGATTGGTTCTGAGGGACACCCTGTCCGCATGAAAGATGAAGAAAGGCTCCACTGCCATGAGGGCCTGTAATTCAGACACCCTTCTTGCTGAAGTGATGGCTAGAAGGAAGGCTGTTTTCCAAGAAAGGAATTTCAACTCTGCATTTGCAGCTGGCTCAAAGGGGGGGAAGAGTGAGCTTTTCTAATACAAAGTTAAGGTCCCAGGCTGCAGTAGCGGCTCTCCTGGGTGGTCTTAAGTTTATGGCCCCTCTGAGGAATTGCTTCAGCAGTTGATGAGAGAAGAAGGGTGGCTCAGTATTACAATGTGCTGAAATAGCCGAGGCATGCATTTTGATGGAAGAAAAGGAAAGGCCCTTGTGAAGCATCTCAGTTAAGTACTGAAGAATAGGAGGTAAATTGAGCACAGTTGGGCCCATCCCCTGAGTTTGGCTCCAGGAACAGAATCTTTTCCATTTTTCAGCATAGGATTTTCTAGTACTAATCCGCCTTGCCTCCAGAATGACATCCATTACTTGCTTACTGAGGGATGGTAATGGAGAGATCAGGTAATTAGCCAGGCTGTAAGGTTCAGGGTTTAAAGCTGTGGGCGCAGAATCTGGCCCTCCTGTTTGGACAGCACAGCAGGGGTCTGAGGCAGGTGGCATGGTTCCAGCAGTGACACACTGCGCAAGAGGGGGTACCAGTGTTGGCGTGGCCAGTCTGGTGTAATCAGTATTGTCCTTGGTTTGTCCTGTTTGATCTTATAGTAGCACTCTGGAGAGGAGAGGCAGATGAAGGACAGTGCATCCACTTTCCAAGCTTGTCTGTGGGGAGTCCTTGTGCAGAATTTGTCCAACTGGTAGTTTTGAGGGGAGGCAAACAACATGTTGAATATCTCTGGTTCTAGTTTCCACTCATGTGGGTCCATGAGATTTCTGCTTAGGTCGTCTGCCAGTGTATTTAGCTTGTCTGGCAGGACTTGAGCTTGTAGGTGCACTTGGTAGCTCAAGGCTGTGTTTCACAGAGCCATGGCTAGTCTGTAGAGAGGGTATGAGTGGGTTCCCCCCGGCTTGTTTATGTACCACATAACCGTGGTGTTGTCCATCTCTACCAATGATTGTCCTGGAAGAATGTGGTCCTTGAAGGCTGTCAGAGCATTCTGTACAACTAACATTTCTTTTTGATTGATATGCAGGTGCATTTGACTCGGGTTCCATTTGCCCTGAATGCACTGCCCTGCCAAGTGAGCCCCCACGCATAGTCTGATGCGTCTGTTGTTAGGGTTTGGGCAGCAGGGGGTAGAGTGAATGGTATTCCCTTCTTCTGGTGGCAGGCCTCTGCCCACCAAATGAACTCTATCTTTAGACAAGGTATGATAGGAATCATTGATTCTAGGTCTTGAGAATGTTGACACCATAGGTCTTTTAGATACCATTGTAATTTCCTCATATGCAGTCTTGCATATGGAATTAGTAGAATGCAAGAGGCCATGAACCCCAGGGCTTACAGTACTTTCTTTGCAGATAGCTGGATCATTGTGGCCAGTAGTTTGAAGTAGGCTGTCAAATGAATTTGTTTCTCTGGTGTGGGGTAAGCCATCTGGGAAGTTGTATTCAAGCTTCCTCCCAGGAATACAATTTGTTGGCAGTGATTTCTTTTCGTTTATGGTGTACCCCAGAGAAGTTAGTAATTTCTTTACAAATGCCAGATGATTTAACAGTATGCCTTGGCTTTCTGCCTGAATTAGGCTATCGTCCAGGTATGGGTATAGTTGAATACTTCTTTGCCTGCAAAATGCAATGACTGGAGCTAGGCACTTTGTGAATACTCTGGGCACAGTAGATAAGCCAAACGACAGTGCGAGAACTGATAGTGCATGTAGCCTGTTCTGAAACGTAGCTATCTTCTGCAAAGATTCCCTTACTGGGATGTGCCGGAAGCCTTCCTTTAAATCTGGTGTTGCCAACCAGGCATATTTGCCTAGCATGGGAAGCAGCTGATGAAGAGTTAGCATTTTGAATATTGGGATTACCAAAAAAGTGTTTAGGATAGACAGGTCCAGGATAGGACGCCAGGAATTGTCTTTTCTGTGTACCAGAAAAAGTCTTGAGTAAAAACCTTGCCCCCATTCTTCTTCTGGGACAGGGTGAATAGCCCTGATGCTTAGAAGAGAGAGAACTTGCTTTTGAGCCTCTGCCCACTGATTTGGGGGCAGGTCTGGCCAACCGTTTGGGGTTGGTAAGGAGTGGAAGTGGAATCTATATCCTTGGGAAACTATATTTAAAACTCATTTGTCTTGGGTAATGAGTTCCCAGATTTTTGCATGCAGGGCGATCTTTCTCCCTAAAGGAACAGTCAGTTGAGCAGGGCTTGGAAGGTTTAAAGTTAAGTCATTGTGGCAGTTTACCATAGGGGGGTGTCTTACCACTCCCAGTTTGGAAGTGGGGGCCCCCACTGCTTAGGCCTGTGAGTACCTTGGGACTGAAGCCTGGGTGTTCTGCTGGTTCTGGGTTTGGACTGAAAAGGACAGGAAGAGGCAGGAAAGGACCAATTCTTAGAAGGCCAATGCTCACCAAGTCTGGGAGGCTGTACTTGCAGGAAATCTTTAACAGTTTGCATAGATTTAGCTTTTTCCTCCATCTCTTTAAGTACTTCTGCTCTGTTGCCAAACAGGCGGTCTTGGTTTAAGGGAGCATCCAGTAATTTAGCTTTAACATGATCTGGCAAAGATTGCTCCTTAAGCCAAGCATGCCTTCTAGGTACAGACCCAGTGACAGCAGCCCTGCGAGAAGCCTCTAATGAATCAAAACCACATTGCAAAGTATGTTTTTCAACTTGTTCAGCAGAATGCATTAAATCCTGTAATTCTTTATTTTCAGCACAGTCAGATATCAACATCATTTTCTGTTTAAGCAATCCAATAATATGTTGCTATTACTTTAACATATGAAACTGGCAGTTTAAGGCCCTAATGGCCAAAGTTGCAGAAGTGTATACCTTCTTATCCCATCTATCCAGGGCCTGGAATCTCTATCAGAGGGGGTAGGGTTTTTGGCAGTAGTAGCTATAATGCCTTTGGGTCCCTGTGAAATGGTCTCAGGATCTGCAGTAGGATTCTTAAAGAGGATCTTGTGAGAGTCAGGTACCCTGTAATGCCTGTCAGGTTTTCTGGGAGCCAGAAGTAAAGTGTTAGGGGCCAGGCTAGATTCCGAGAAGGCATCATCTACAATTTGCAGTACAGGAGGGATAGCTAAAGGCCTGTGTTGAGGTAGGAGTAAGAATTCCCTAAGCCTCTTTTTGGAGTCAGAGTAATCCTGGCTTTCCCAGCAGAAATAGTCTCCAAGAGTATGCAAGGTTTCACCAAAAGAGAAATCCTCTGGAGGGGAAGCAGGGGGAATGGAGTCATCTCCATCAGAATCCTCATAGGTAGATAAGGGCAACTCCTGGTCATCAGAGAAAACAGAAATTTCAGAATCCTGATCAGAAGAATCATAAGGAAAATCAGTCCTAGGTCTCTTAGAGGGAGAAGGGTGGCTTCCCTTGATTAGATTAATAAGGTCTTCAGTCATTCTTATTTATTTTTTAGGCATAGGGGCCTGACCATGCAGTTTGGGTGTCGGTTTTCCAGGCATGGAATGAGTTTTAGGCCTTGAAGAAGAAGATGGCATCGGTTTAATATGCAAGTCAGTAGGCCTGAATACATCCTCAGAAGCCAGTGCCTGCACAGCGGCTCCGGACCCATCCAAGGTAGAGACATCCGCAGGTTCCAGGAAGCATCTCATGGCATACCGGACTCCGAATGAGTCTCAGTAGAGGCCTGCAAATCTGAAGTAGCGGTTATCAGGGGCTGCGAAAGCACCTCTTTGAGTACAGGCAAACTGGTGACTAGCTTATGAGAAGCGTCATCGGCAGCTTTGGACCTATGCGGTCTGTCTCTGTCTTTATCTTTGCATTTTTTCGGAATGTCGGCAGCCGGGTGGCTTACTGAAGCCATTTCTGGATAATTGAACAGAGTACCAAAATATTTAGATGTGAAAATGAACCGACTACTAATAGTTTGAGGTTTGAATCAGGCACAAAACCGACAGTGAGGTACATTGTGGTCTGGGCCGAGGCAAGGAATGCAGTACGAATGAAAATCTTTATGAGGTATTTGCTTTCCACAAGAAATACAATTAACTTTTACTGACATCAGTTTAGAGCAAGAAAAAGTATCCCCAATGGGGTACTTAGCTTAGTCGAAGACTTCGGATCTGAAACTTGAAAACAAAAATTTCAGGAGAGGTCAACCGACACTCGCGAACTGCTTCTGCTTCGGGCACCGCACGGCAAGAAAGACTGATGTAATGGCGTCGGCTGCATGGTTTATACTCCTGACTACCTGATGTCATGGAAGATGAGACAGCAACCGATGCAGGACCCAAGACTTTGATAATCAGGCCAACTGAGGGATACCTGCAAGCAGATAACCCAAATGTGATGACTGCAACAGTGAAACATGAAGAACATCTACACCAATGCCACATCCACTGTGAATGCTACATGAGCATAGCAACTATGCTGCTGAACCCCCCCCCCCTCAAATAGGTTTGATCCTTTCATCCTGCAGGCTAAATCAACATGGAACATCTCTCTCTCAGGGCAGTGATACATTTCACAATACACAAAGACTTAACCAGACAAATTCTTTCCCCGAGAGCTGACGTGCATATCTTTCCAAGAATTACGGTCTACAGACCTGCATATTAGTCCAACACACATGGTCTGCAATGTGTACAGTGCACAATGTAAAACTGCAAAAAACATACATGTACATACATAACACTCTCTAATATGCAAATTATCCACTTTTGCGTAGGCACTACAGTTCCAGCCCTCAAAAACATGCACCAACAGCAGCTCAAACCCAAAGATACTGCCCACAGGGCATTTTTCATGAACACTGGGCCCAACTGGCTTACATATTTAACACTGTGCTCAACTGCTGTTTTTCTATATCTAGAAAAAATAAGGCAGTAGTGCAATTCCTTTTTAGATAGCTGTCAGCTACTCATGGATCCCCCCCACCTTCCTTTTACTCTACCTCAAATTTTCCATCCCTTCTACTTTCCTCCTCCTACTACAAAAAATTATACCCACAGTATATACTGAATATTTACCAGGGATATTGCATTTTAAGCCAGTTGTATAGCTTGCCTTACTGTTTTTAATTGTTTTTGGTTACAGCTGTATGGTTAGTTGTCTAGTAGTTGTGCTGATAGCTTTCTTGTAAAGCATTCTTAACTGTTCATCATAATGCATACATCCATCTGGAAGTGTTGAGCTTTATCTTCTGTCTACTGTATTCTCCCAGGCTTAGCCTGAAAATGGTCCATTGGGATCAGTGTTCTACTATGGCTAACAAACAAATATAAATAAATCGTACCTCTCAGCTGTCCTTGATTTTGTAGAATGTCCTGAATTTTGTCTCATATTTCTGCCCAATGTCCCTGGAAAATGTTTTGATTTTCTGGTAACTCACTGGGGATTATAAGTCAGTCAATAATGACAGTGTTGCATACTTATTGCACAGAAAATATTAACTTTTTAAAGAAATTAGAGTGACCATTTATAAATGGTCCCCAATTTTGGGCCTTTGCCCCACAACCCTCGTTATTTATGGATTTGTAGAAAATTGTTTTGATTTTATTAACACATTTATTAAATACATACCATTTAAACAATGACATGGGCAGACATATAGTTATAACCAAGAAAAGCTTTTATTTCATTAGTTTCATGCGCAATTCATTTTTTAAATGACTCATTTACTCAGATATTACATAAATTGCTCAAATCCTGCCTTCCCTTAAATTTCACTCCATCTCCTGAAGGATATTCTGCCTTACTACTGCCATAAATTCCGTTTGCATGTAATTAACTCCTCTTTTGTAAAGATTCCTGACAATAATTCTTTTATTGCCTTTACAGCATTCAGTACCTTAGTAATGAGTGATTTAGATTTTTATTTTCATTTTCTAGCAATTGTTTTTGGCAGCCAATAGCAACAAACTTGATAAGGCTTTATGATGCCCAAGTAATTTAAATCATACAGCCAAGCTCAAAAGAATAATTTCCTTAATTACACTAGTTTACTCCACCAACATTTCAAACAAAGTACCCTGTATGGAATTTCTAAAATCTGCCAACTTGTTACATTCTCAAAAATACGCATTCTCAATTACCACTCATCTCCAGCAAATCGCTATCTACCAGAGAAAAAAAAATCACTAAACTCTGCTTGGAGTATAAGAATAACTATTCCAAAATCCTTTGCTATATACAGTACTTGGGAGCCATACAGATGTCTTCCCATTTTTGCTTTATCTATCTTGTTTTTCTATTCTCGCTTCCCTATATTTTCTAAGCTCATCTTATTGATTTTTGTAGTCATCATACAGTAATTTTTATGCTCTACTAATTCTACCTTTTTTTTTTAACGGCAGTTTCTGCTCTACACTCAACAACAAAAAAATCATCAAAACAAGCGGTCACCAATCCCAAGATTCAAACTTCCTGGTAGAGCTCTGATTCAGGTCCTAAGTACTGTGCCCAGAAGAAAAAGGATCCCAGCCCTCTTAAACGAGGGTGTTCTGCTATTCTGTATCCAGCAGAGCCCCTAGAAAGAAACATTGCCTTCTTGGGGTTAAGTGGATCACTCAGAATAGCCACAGATAGTGGAAGTAGTTGTCTGTCACTTACAGGGCATCCTGGATCTCATTCAGGGATATAGTCATTTGGTCTTGACAAGTGTGCAAAAATAACATTTAAAGCAGGAAAACTGCAGCACCAGGAAAACATCAGTTTGGGACAAGAACGTGCTATAAAAAAAACTTGAGCAAGAGGGAGTGTATAAATATTTGGGAACTGATGAAGGATTAACAATAAAACATGAACAAATACGAATAAAACGTAGTAAGGAATATTTTAGAAGACTTAAATTAACTCTGAAAACAGCATTGGTATCTAGGAACAAAATCCAAGCTATAAACCAATTTGCTCTTCCTGTCCTAACTTACAGTTTTGGAGTGATTGACTGGCCCCAAAACGTGTTGGATAGATTAGATAGGAAAAAAAGGATGCTTCATGCTCACCAAATTTATAAAAATCATTGTATACCAAGATTATATATTCCCCATTCCGAATGAGGGATGGGCCTCCTTGAAACTGATTACATGTAAAGATCTACAATCGTGGGACTCCACACATCTGCTGACCTCGCAAGACCCAAATGTGGTGAAAGTTTTGAAACACGAGAATAAATCTAAGATGACTTCTCTGCTTAATTTAGCAGAAGCATATCGGCATCAAGCAGGAATGGAAATCAAACCAGAGGTAGCTAAAAAGTCAGGCAGCAACTGAATGTGCCAAAAAACAAAAGAAAGAATATAAGGTGAAGGACCAGATGAGAAGACAAGAAATGTGGAAAAAGCATAAATATAGTTGCAAGTATAGAAAACATCTGGAAGAACCTCTTGTTGATCAGGAGCAAACACAGGAATGGTTAAGGAGAGGCAAATTCAAACCAGGAGATAAAAGGCTAATATTGGCAGCCCAAGACAGTGGGCTACGTACACGCTGGTTTACAAAGTCCATTGAACATGTAGGAGAATCAGACAAATGTAGGTTTTGTAAAACCTAATTGGAAACAGTCGCACACCTCATTGCTGGTTGTAACATACTAATGGTAGAAGGACTGTATACCGAAAGGCATAATAATGTGGCAAGACTGTTGCACTGGGGTTTGGGCAGACATTATGGTATTGAAGTGGCTGAAAAAAGTACAGTTTTGTACCTACCATAAATGTAGATGTCCGATAGGCATGCATCTGCAGTCCTTACAAATGGGTTGTCCTGTCGTCAGGCAGCCCTTCGGTCGGCCGGATTCCAAAGTCTGGGTCTGGCCTCGGCTGGTGTCGCACTTCACCCGACGTCATAGCTGCAGTTCTTCGGGTATAAAGGCATCAGCCGACGCCATTTTCCTCAGTGTTTCTTGCCCCAGATGCCAGGTGCCCTCTAGGAAGGCTAAATTTGGATAAATGCAAATGGTTCCAAATAGTAGAGAGCAAACAAAAATAAGCATGTATGTACATATATACAAACAAATACACCATAATAGATTCCCCAGCTAGCTACAAGATGGGCAAATACCCTAGGAGTACCACAGAGGGGAAGGAGGGTGGGTAATCCTGACTGCAGATGCATGCCTATCGGACATCTACATTTATGGTAGGTACAAAACTGTACTATGTCCTTCAAGGATGCATCTGCAGTCCTTACAAATGGGTAGAATACCATAGCCAAAGTGGGGGAGGAGGAGAAAAAAGATTATGGTGTAGTTAAGATCCCTTGCAAAACAGCAGTGGCAAAACCTGCTCGGGATCTGGAGTATAAAGGTAAATTATAATGCTTGGCAAATGTATGCACGGAGCTCCAAGTAGCAGCCTCTAAAATGTCTTTGGTAGCCACTCCTCGTAAAAAAGCTGTGGTAGTGGCTGTAGCCCTTGTAGAGTGAGGCCTGATGTTTTCTGGAGATTTCTTCCCATGGTAGGAATAACAAAATCTAATGCAATTTCCTACTCACTTAGAGATTGTCTGTTTCGAAATTGCTTTTCCTTCCATTCCTGTTGCATATGCTACCAGTTGCTGGTCAGTTTTTCTATTGCTCTTGGTCCTGTCCAGGTAGTAACGCAATTGTCTATGTACATCCAAGGTATGCAACAGTCTTTCTCCCCTGTTCTGTGGGTTGGGGAAGAATGTAGGTAGGTGGATAGCTTGATTTCAAGATACCCTGGAGACCACCTTTGGCATAAAAGTAGGATTAGTTCTCATGGACACTCTATCTTGATGGAAGATCAGGAAGGGCTGTACTGCCATTAATGCCTGTAGCTCGGATACCCTTCTTGCTGAAGTGATTGCAAGCAGGAAAGCAGTTTTCCATGATAAGTACTGTAATTCTGCTGTTGCTGCTGGTTCGAAAGGAGGGAGTGTCAACTTTTCTAGCACAAAGTTCAAGTCCCATGCTGGCAATGGTGGTTTCCTAGGTGGTTTTACGTTTTTAATTCCTCTCAGAAACTGCCTGAGTAGAGGATGTGAGAAGACTGGAGGATCCAAGTTGTATTCTGCTGAAATAGCTGATGCATGAATCTTAATGGAAGAATAGGACAGGCCGTTGTGAAAGAGCTCTGCCAAGTATTCCAGGACGTTAGCTATGTTTACCAGTGCCACATTTTCTCCTTTTGCAGTACTCCAAATGAGATATCTTTTCCATTTTGCTGAATATTTTTTTTCTTGTTGAGGGTCTGCGAGCCTCCAAGATAATGTCTTTAACCCTTTGAGATAAATCTGGGTTATTTGGTCTTATGCAATGCTCCAGGCAGCCAGCTGCAGTGTTTTCAGGTTTGGATGTAGGGTTTTGAAGTTGTTCTGTGTTAACAGCAGGGGAACAAGCGGCAGAGGCCATATTTGTTCTCGAGACATGCTCCTCAGTAATGGGTACCAATGTTGCCTTGGCCAGTCTGGAGCTATCAGGATGATCCTTGGACGGTCTTCTTTGATCTTCAATAGCACCTTGTGCATCAAAGGAAGAGGTAGGAATGCATATGCTGTCAGGTTTTTCCAACTGAAGGATAGGGAGTCCACTTTCCAAGCAAGTGGGTGGTACGTCCTTGTGCAGAATTTTTTCAGTTGGTGGTTGTGTGGGGATGCAAATAAGTCTATTTCTGGTAGTCCCCATTTCCCTGTAATGGTTTTGAAGATGTCCGGATGCAGCATCCATTCGTGAGCATCCGTGGTAGTTCTGCTTAGGATGTCTGCTAGTATATTTTCTTTTCCTGGCACAAAAATTGCTTGTAACTGAATGTTGAAGGTCAGGGCCACATTCCAGAGGTCCATTGCCATCCGGCATAGAGGGTATGAATGTGTGCCTCCCTGTTTGTTGATGTACCACATAACTGTGGTGTTGTCCGTCCTTATCAGCAGTTGCCCCTGTTGAAGAAATGGTCTGAATGCCTGAATTGCCAGTTTTACTGCCAGCATTTCCTTTTGATTTATGTGTAGGCGCAGCTGGTCTTGAGTCCATAAGCCTTGTATGCACTTGTCCAGCATGTGTGCCCCCCAACCGAGGTCTGAGGCGTCTGTTGTGATGGCCTGGCTTGGCTGAGTGTTGTGGAAGGGCAGTCCCTTGTTTAATTGACAGGCCTGAGCCCACCATTGGAATTCTTGCTTCAGGCATGGAATTATTGGAATTTGGGTTTCTAGGCTGTGCTTGTGCTGAGACCATAAATTCCTTAGGTACCACTGTAACTTTCTCATATGTAGTCTGGCATTTGGAACCAATATTATGCAGGATGCCATGTAACAGAGAGCTTGCAGGACTTTTCTTGCTGTTAGCTGGTTCTGCTTTGTTAATGCCATGAAGTAGAGAGGGAGTTGCTCCTGTTTTTCTACTGTCAGGAATGCCATTTGTTTTGATGTGTCCAGATCTGCACCCAAGAAGGTTATCCTTTGGGATGGTATCAGCCTTGACTTTTTTATATTGACTGTGTATCCCAGGGCTTGCAGTAGATGAATGACCCTTTCCAAATCTTTTGTTAATTTGTTTTTGTTGTCCGCTTGTAACAGGCAGTTGTCCAGGTAAGGGTAAATTTGAATTCCCTGAAGCCTGCAATGAGCAATTACTGATGCCAGGCATTTCGTGAATACTCTGGGTGCAGTAGATAAGCCAAAGGGCAATGCTGAGAATTGATAATGCTCTGATCCTGCAAGAAATCTGAGGTATCTTCTGCAATTTGGTCGTATGGGGACGTTCAGGTATGCCTCCTTGAGATCTAGAGTTACCAGCCAAGACTCCTTGCCCAGCATGGGAAGAAGCTGCTGTAGGGTCAGCATTTTGAATTTTGGAACAATGAGGTATGTGTTTAAAGCGGACAGGTCGAGAATAGGTCTCCATTGGTTTTCTTTTCTTGGTACCAGGAAGAGTCTGGAGTAGAATCCTTGCCCTTGTTCCATAGATGGTACCCTTTCTACAGCTCTCATCCTTAGTAAGTGAGTTATTTGTTCTAGAGCTGCTGTCTTCTAATTTGGAGGTAGGTTTGGCATTCCTCTCTTCCTTGGTAGAGTATGGAAGTGGAACCTGTAACCTTGGTCTATTGTCTGTAAAATCCATTTGTCTCCTGTGATGTAATGCCAGTTTACTGAAAATAAGGCTAGCTTCCCGCCTAAGGGTGCTTCTAGTTGTTCCCTGGTAGGCGGTGCCAGAGCCAAGTCACTGTGATTGTCCTGTGGAAGTGGTGGTGGCTGGATCTGTGGCTGCACCTCGCTGGTTGTTATTTTGCCACTGACGTCCCCTGTAGGCAGCTCTGGATTGACCCCTGCCTCTTGAACGTCTATTCCTGCCTCTCGGAGCTCTGGAGGTGTCTGGAAAGGACCAATTCTTGGAAGGCCAGTTCCTGCTAAACCTTGGAGGCTGGACCTGCAAGAAATCCTTGACTGTCTGGACAGATTTTGCTTTGTCTTCCACCTTCTTCAGCACCTGCTGTGCAGGGGAGCCAAACAAATTGAGCTTATCCATGGGAGCATCTAGGAGCTTTGATTTAACATGGTCTGGTAAGGACTGCTCTTTTAACCATGCATGTCTTCTGATCACTGTGCCAGTCATGGGTGATCTAAAGGAAGCCTCCAGTGCATCATAGCCACATTTTAAGGAATGATTACTGACCTGCTGAATGTTATGTACCATTTCCTGTACAGATTTTTTATCTAATGGTTCATCAGAGGTTAGTTTTTTAGTTAACTGGTCTAACATAAATTCCTGATACTGAATCATATGGAATTGGCAGTTCAAGGCCCTAGCTGAAAGAGTAGCAGAAGTGTAAACTTTTTTACCCCATCTCTCTAAGGCCCTAGATTCCCTTTCAGAGGGGAGGGGGTTCTTGGCAGAGGTAGCTGCTACAGCCTTGGGTCCCTGGGAGATAGTTTCGGGATCTGCAAGAGGGGCCTTATACAAATGATAATGTGTGTCCGGAACCCTGTAGTACCTATCGGGCTTAGCCGGGGCCGGAGGTAGAGAATCAGGAGCAGTACAAGCATCATTAAATGCATCATCCACAACAGTAAGTACTGGAGGAATGGCTAAAGGCCTATGCTGTGGCAAATGCAAAAAGGTTCTAAGCCTTTTTCTAGAGTCTGAAAAATCCTGGCCCTGCCATTGAAATTGTTCCCTCATAGCATGCAAGGTTTCCCCAAAAGAAAATTCCTCAGGCGGAGAGGCAGAAGGAATGGACTCTTCTGCATCAGAGTCCTCATAAGGGGAAAAGGGGCCCTCTGGAGGGTTTGAATTATCTGAATCATCAGAGGGATCATCTGAAGAAACTGGCTCAGGGGGCTCTACTCTAGTCCTCTTCTCTGGAGGTGGGTGAGAGGCCCTGTCTGGATGCGGTTGGGATCCCCGGATCAAAGAAATGAGATCCTCTGCTAGACTAAGCATTTGTGAACTAGAGCTAGGCCTGTGAGAGGGGGTCTTAGCAGGCACAGTTTTGGTAGTTTTTGCTGCTTTAGCCCTGGCAAAGGCCTTAATCGACATGGATGCAGGAGGCCTAGCAGCCCCACGTGCAGGGGTGGATATATCCAAAGGGATAGTGTCAGATAAATCCTGTGAACCTGCAAGAGCAGGTGGGATTTCAGTAGCAGATTCAGCCAAGCTAGATGAGGCCTCAGTAAGAGGTAAGTTTTCGGCCGAAGGAAGAACCGTGGACTCGGTTTCAGCCGAAACAGAGACACTCGCGGTTGGCTTAACCGCGGTTTCGGCCGAAACCGCGGACCGCGAGTGTCGGTCCTTTTCCTTGCGCTTTTTAGAAATTTGTGTAGTCGGAGGATCCGACGGCATAATGTAAGCAAAAGCGGAGCCGAAAAACTCTTCAGCAAATTCCGACCGACGTCTAAGTGTCCGTCGGTTGAAAGAAGCACAGGCTAGACAAGCTGCTACGTCGTGGTCTGGGCCTAAGCAAGGTAAGCAGTAAGAGTGGAAATCTTTATGAGGTATTTGTTTCCCACAAGTTAAACAGTTATTCACTTTTTCTGACATCGGCTGAGGCAAGAAAGAGTCCCCAACGGAGTACTTAGCTTTTTAGAAGTCTTCGGTAGTAGTAATCTCTGGTTCTGACCGACCGGCACTTGCGAACAGCTTCTGCTTCGGGCGCCACGCGGCAAGAAAGACTGGGGAAAATGGCGTCGGCTGATGCCTTTATACCCGAAGAACTGCAGCTATGACGTCGGGTGAAGTGCGACACCAGCCGAGGCCAGACCCAGACTTTGGAATCCGGCCGACTGAAGGGCTGCCTGACGACAGGACAACCCATTTGTAAGGACTGCAGATGCATCCTTGAAGGACATCACTGGAAACATTAACCACAAAGCATCATAGAAAATGAAGTTTATATCACATGGGATCACCCATTACCAACAGTTCAAAAGATAGATGCTAGAAAACCAGCTACAGTGGTCCAAGAAAAGAAGACAAAAGAAGCATTGATCATTGAAATTGCTACACCCAGTGACTACACAGTGTCTTGCATAGAGAGAGAGAGAGAGAGAGAGAGAGAGACAAAGTCATAAAATACCAGGACCTGCAGACAGAAATGAGAGCAATGTGGATAAAAGATACCCAGACAGTTCCAATTGTAGTTGGAGCAACAGGTGTTATAAAAAAAGAATTTACAATTGTATTTAGATATGTTACCAATCCATGTAACCCTGTATGAACTGCAAGAGTCGTCATTACTGGGGACACTGCAAGTGCTGCGAAGAGCATTTTTGGCTGACATCAAAGATTGAAATAATACTAATTTCATGAACTTTAATCGTACTTTGACATAGGAATGGGGTCCATTCCTGTCATAGTATTAGAAACCCAAAAGATTTGGAGAAATTAAAAAAAAGGATACGCCCAATAGCTGTGGACATGCTTTGTCCTATGAAAAGCAAAAACGCTCTATACACCTTGGGGGCAGTAAAAAAGGGGGAAAAAGGAGACTTAGAAATGGTACCCTCTACTTAGAATCTTAGAAACTACCTGTTAACCCTTGCTAATAGAGATGTATAGACAGAGATCCTTTAGATCCAAGGTTATCATATAGACCCATGGAAGGAAGGAGGCCAGGCTCTCACAAAGACAGCACTTGGAATTCTGGGTTGCAAGATCTTGTTCAGTCTGAACAGATCCAAAAGGAGTCGTACAAATTCCTTCTTTTAGAAACTAGAAGTACTATGAAGTAGAACAATGTCACTTTCCCTTTCTAGAAACTTTTCTATGGTTCTCTAGGATAACAGGATTTGTATTTGTGGATAAATATGGTGTTCTCGGTCCTTGTAAGCAGGGTGAACACCTAGAAATTTTGGTTTCATCTGGAAATGTAACCTGCAATCATGTTTTATGATCTGCAGTACCCACCTATCTTGTGTAATGAACTTCCACCAATTCACAAAGAAAGACAGCCTGATGTCTATGCTTGAATGAGGTGGAAACAGCGGGGTAGGGGTAGGTGCAAGAAAAACAGAAAGTGAGGGTTTTGAGGAAAGGGAGATGGACAGCTTTCTTCAGTCATAGCTCAGAGTCCCACAAGACTTTCCTGTGTGGTCAGTTTCCCACTTTTTGTGAAGCTAAGCCACTCAATTTTTCAGATCCAAAGCTTCCATTTTTCTGCTAAATTTCCATGAAGTAAGAATACTCCAGGTAGTGTTGAAGTGGACTTTCACTAAGAAAATTATTTCTGTACTTTGGAACATAAAAACTCCAGAAGGAAGATGTATTCCTTCATTTTATAGATTTATTTCTCCACTTTGAACCCACATGCTGTCTATGTGTTAGTCAAAACAGTGAGTAAATAAAGTCACTATGGATGACAGTCTAAACTCTACAATGACTTTGTATTGCACTTTCTACACTTATATAACATGCTTTGCAGCCAATGGTTCATTCTATGAGGGTTGACAGATGAAGGAGTCTGCTTATGAATCAAGAGCTGTGGATCCTACAGCTAAGGCATCCTCTATTTTGACTCTGGTGTGTGCAGTATAACATCCAAGAATCTATCTTCCCAACATTGTCTTTGTTTACAAGAAAAATCTCTAAGAATGTTTTCTTACTCCTTCATTATAATGAAGAAGCATAAGACTGTAAAATAAACTACAGTTTGAAGAGTTGTTTTTAAGGTATAGGACTTCCTCTTGACAATACAAGTTAATTCACATGCATTTTGCAAGGATTTTCAGGTTTAGACAGGTTGTCATAACAATGCAGCTAGTCCACACCCTTTTGCAAGGAATAAGTCTAAATCTTGTGAATTTCTGGAAAAGCATCCCACATCTAAAATCATGCGACATCAGCTAATGTTTCTTTTCATGTTTTTAATAACTTTCTCGCTGAGACACACTGTCAGTGTACTGCCTTTGCACCAGTCACACCTTCAGTATATATATTAAACAATTCTTCATTATAATACATCTAAAGCTGAAATACTAAAATATTTTGCCTCATTTGACTGGCAGGCACTAGAACTGGGACATATATGATAGACAGGGAACTGGTCTCCCTTAGGAAAGGGAAAGCAAAAAAAAACAGATGGGCTTCTTCCCAGGGTCCTCAGAAGTTTGTCCAGTATGGTCTTCAACAGATAACTAGCCATAAGAGTGCTTGAGAACAGTACGGCAAAAAAAGTGTACTGCCTTTGCACTTTAACAGTAAGGAAAGCAAGTCTCTCAAGCTTAGTATTTTCCTACCAAAGGCATGAGTTGGCTACTTGCAGTGCAGTAGATCAGCATCATCTCCTTGCTGCCACAGATTTACTGCAATAAAAAGATCAAAAATGTTTAGCACCAAAGCAGTTTTAATTATAAAATCTATTAGTTATTTGTTTTCTTCTGAAAACCAGACTGCCCAGTTGGACCAGTATACATATTAAAAATGTCTTCATTATAATACATTTAAAGCTGAAATACTAAAATATTTTGCCTCATTTGACTGGCAGGCACTAGAACTGGGACAGATATGATAGACAGTGAACTGGTCATCCTTAGGAAAGGAAAAGCAAAAAAAAACAGATGGGCTTCTTCCTAGGGTCCTCAGACGTTTGTCCAGTATGGTCTTCAACAGATAACCGGCCATAAGAGTGCTTCAGAACAGTATGGCAAAAAAAGTATACCCTTGTACTGGGGAAGGGTGCAGGAAGAAATGTATGGCAAAAAAAGTATACCCTTGTACTGGGGAAGGGTGCAGGAAGAAATATAGTGAAATAGTCCCCTCAGTTTAAGTGAAATAGTCCCCTCAGTTTAAAACTGGTAGCAGAAAAAGGTCACAGAGTGACACTAGACAGTAAGAAAGCTGGTTTATTTCCTAAAGGACAACAGTCTCCAAGACCACTATTACAGGTTTAGAGTTTAGGAGGAGCTTCAATCAAACCTGATACAGTTTTCTAACCTGGTTACAGCAGAACTTGAACTGCTAGTAGACAGAGTCAGTCATAAATGCTTCTGACATACTCCTAAACAAGCAACCAACAGCAAAACTATAGGGGTTGGGAACATTATGTAGAGTAAAAATGGACTGCAGCTTTGGGAGGGACGTCAGAAATAAAGCAGGTGAATAGTGGAATACCACTGTCAGGAGTCATTGTTTCAGTACTGTTTATTTTAAACATATCTGAACAGAGAGAGATTGGGAGCAAGCTCTTTGCTGATAAAAGATAAAAAACAGGTGCAACAGTGAAGGATGGGGAAGAATCTAAGGAAGAACATGGAAAAGCTTATCAAATGGAAACAAAAAATAGCAGATTCACCTTAAACAAATGTAAAGTACTACAAATGGGCCACAGCACTGCCACTTGCAGCATTAGCTGAGGGGACTGTAACTAATGGTGAAACATTAGGAAAAGGAGGGTGGTGTTACACAAGAGCAGTACAAATTCCTGGTAGCACCAAAGAATGTTGCGGTATACCCTCAGGGATAAAATACAAAAATAAATGTAACAACGTTCTTGTTCCAACAGACTTTGACCAGACTACTTCTGGATGCCAAGCAAGGACATGAGCAAGAGGTTGCTATACATCAAGAAGGTAGCAGGTAGGAAAAGAAAGGCTATGATCAGAGTCTTCGAAAGCTGAAATGGTTCTCACTAGAAACATTAAGAAATCAGAAGGACAAGGTATGGGAGAACAAGATCACAATGGTGAGATATGAAGGGGTCATCAAGAGCAGGAATGATCAGCAGCTGCAAAGACAGCAAACAATAAGGACTAACGTCTTCCCAGAATTCCAAATGTACTTCATCACAATGACATTTCTGAAGCTAGACTATTGTATGGCTGACAGAATGGCGGGTATAGACAAGGATCCTACAGAAACATTTCAAAGGGAATGAGGCAGATGGAGGAAAAAATTAACAGGAAAGGGACATGTGCTGTCTCCTGTGATCAAACAAACACCACATGTAAGCATAGCACATTAACAAATTTGGCTGAAATAATGCCATACTTCACCATTTTCAATTAAATAAGGCATCACCACAGTCTCTATAGCACATGTGGATTCTACTGTGTATGAGCCAATGACAGCTACAAACCAGCAGCTTTCTTTTTGGGATGGAACAGTGGGGAGTGGAGGGAACCAGAATCATCACCAGATAAGATCTGTGAGAGTGCATGAGGGGAAAAGTGGCAGAAAAAGCAAAGGAGTAGTATGAAACATCAGTCCATGCATGGCATAGTTGTGAAACACAGTTAAATATCAATCTATAAACTTTTTCTTAAGAAACACTAACAGGAGATAACAGTTCATTACTCAAACAGCAGCAGCTAAAAGTGCAGATCTGGTAAATGCTGTACAAAACGTTGATAAAAACAGTGAAGTCAGACTTTTTTTCTCTTCATGGACATGGTTATTTCAAGTAAAGAAATCCAGACAGTAGAAAGGTTTGACATAGCCAAGAGTCCATTCTCACATTTATTGCTTCTCGAGAAGCTTAGAAGAAAACTGCTAGAGGAACTTAGCCTAGAAAGTTCATACCATCTCAGTTAGAGACACTGCTGGGTTCTGACAACTAGCAAGCAAATATCAGATGGTAAACTATATTGTTGAGATCCAGCTAATGACTCCTAAAAGTCAAGAGAGTAGTTTTAAAGAGCTATACATTATAAATCTGAAAGTTATGTTAAAAGTTGACTCCATTAAAAAAAAAAAAACTGCAAACGTAGATTTGAAAACATAATGAATCCTATTTGTTAACTAAGTACACCTACTACTGGACATGCGGTCCCTTCTCAGGGACAACCCAGGAGCAATGTTTGATTAGTGACTTTCTCAAGGTCACCTAGTAGGCAAATGAGGGCTGAGAGCATCAAACCCTGTACCACAGGAACTACAGCTTGCAATGTTAACCTCTTCTCCAACTGCCAGACATATCGGGTAAATTACAGATCAAAAGAGAAGGATGGACATTACCCATCATCCTAGACTCCCTGTTACATGGATGAGTAGTCTAGGCATCTTAGTGGCCACAGCAACCACTATGGAATCAAAAAGAGGACACCTGCTCCAATGTTTATCTTGGCAGTCTGCAGCAGTATGATCAGACTTCCTGTGGATGGGCTCAGCTATGGTGGGTTCCTTCCACACTTTGTTACAAACAATGTCTACCACTTTGAAGGGCAGAAATTACTTGCAGGCCACCTGGAAGACCTCTTCCTCCATAAAGGTGGTGTCTACAAACATCCGTCTCCTCATCTCTAATATTTCACGCATCCTCTGGAAGAGATCTGGGGGAACGTCTGTCAAGATTTGTATCCGGAGAAGAAGATTAAGAAGGAATTCAGCTGTTCCTTTTACATTTCCTCTTCTGGGGGGGGGGGTCCTCATATGAACTTCTTGGGAAGAAGGTACTCTGGATCTCAACAAAAAAGGCCTACAAGCCCCCTTGTCCCAAGGGAGTCGAGAGTGATGACTGACCCAAGGTCTCAGTCTCTTGTGTGCTTCTGAGTGAAATTGTTAATGCTGTTACTGTTAAGTGAAAAGGAGCACTGCTGGGTTCTTCTCAGTGCACTGTCAAATCAACTAAGACACTAGGGGCCCAAGCAGATGAAATTGCCAGTGCAGAAGACAGCACCAATACCTGTGTGCCGACTCAGACTGACTCAAAGCCAAGAAAGTGACCTTTGGTCTCAAGATGTCGAATGCTGAGCGCGCAGACACCGACAACAGCAGCACCATAGCAGTTGGTGTCATAGTCCGTGCTTAAGTCGCACCAGAGCATATGGAACCTAGTGCCATTTAGTATCAAAAACATAGGGAGCTGATGTCACTTTGGTCAAGGGTGGTAGTGCATACATGCCAGAGTCTGTTCTTGCCATAGCACTCAAAGCAGCAGTCTGTACAGTCTCCATCACTGCCAAGGCTGACGCTTGGCCCAGAGTAAGAGGAAGGGATTTCTGTGTCATTGGTCAAATTTCTCAGCCCGTGATAAGGACTGCAGAGCCAAAGAGGACACTATATCAAAGATGGCCTTGACTAACACCAACAATCTGCTCCCACTCAACAGGAGTAAGGCTCCAGAGGACCTGCGCATCAGTCTGGAGAGTAGTTTTTCAGAAGAGAAAATACCTGCTCTACTTCTCAACACCAAGTCTGTGTTGTAGGACTATTAGTGTTGAGGAGGGGAAAACAGTTTTGTCGGTGTGGCCATAGAACAGCTTTCCCTACTTTGCAAAGGATATGTGGTCTTGGGCCCTTTGGGAGGCATGAACAGGTAAACTCACTGATCTGGGAGGTGGATTGTTGGCCAGGATAAGTTCCTTCACTACAGGTTTGTTCCTTATGTAATAAAGGAGCTATTAAAACTGGACTACAATGGATTACGTTTATTAGGCACCATTAGAGATAGTCAAACTGGGATTACAAGGGAAGTATATCAAACTAAGGAGAGACAGGAAAAAAACTTTGTGATCTTTTGGGAACAATTGTGGTTGGACTCAGGTTGGGGAGCTTGACTGCAGATTCAGCAGACACAGCATCTGCCTAATGTATTAAGAATGTAAAAAAAAAATCATTACTGTTAACAGTAATGGATGGGTTTGATTAGGTACCAAGCCCTTGCCACTGTTGCCTTTCTTACTGGAAGTGAGAGGAGAATGCCTGGGATTAAAAGGTCTGGGAAGCAAGTACTGAGGTACAAGCTAAAATAGGGCAAGACTTCCAGTAATTTGTTTATGATATTAAAGTAAATACCTGGAAAACCATTGTTTATTACCACATTACACCATTAAATCAAAGGTTTAGGATTCTTGCTTGGAAGGGTTTACATAAATATTTTTTATTCTACAAACAGACAGACATATGTTTCCAAATACTGAATCTCTTTGTTGGAAAAGTAATGGAGATAATTTAGAACTGAAGAACACTAATATTTTATCATGTGCTGGTGAATAACTAAGATATACTTCTCATAATAAATGATTGGCAACAGAAGTGTAGCTTTTGCTAAGATGGCAATACTACTAGGATATAAAAAAATTGAGATCTATAACGACTTAGACAGCTATGAAATACAGAAATGGAAACCACGTGAAACACTCCAACACACTGTACATTATATAATTGCAATAATGGATTCTTTACATGAAAGTAGGATCACAATGCTTGAACTTTAGGGGACTGGGACAGGATTGAGTTGTTTGCAACAGTGCTTTATTTGTAACTCTTCAAGATTAAAGTTTACTGTAAGTGATATACACCCTCAACTGTTCCAACAATGATGTAACTGTTGTACTTAACAGATGCCAATAAAGAAGTTTAAAGGGAAAAACATTCAAAAGGGTACTTATCCCATGGAAGCTGCATGAAGTGTCAGGTATACATGCAAGTTGGCAACTGATAGCTTCTCAAGGCATTAAAAAATAGAAAATGGCAAGGGCTGATCCTCCTTGCTCTATCTTCTTAGCCATGCATCAACTTAGATTAAGAGAGATCACCAACTCTGTCCTGGAACCATCTTAAAAGTCAGATTGGAAAGTGGATTTCCACCTGCAGCCAATTCCCCTGAATAAGAAGTTAAGCTACAGAGTTTACTACGATAATTATCCTCCTTTCTGTGCTTAAATGCAGGTGGTCCTAAGCCAAAAAATGCCATCTTCTCATAGTTTCCCAGTAATTTAGTATTCATTTATTCTCACAGGTTCAGCCTCTAAACCCCCTTGGTATGAATTATTTTTTCCTGTCCTTATTATGAAAGGCAATGGCACTACCTCTAAGAAGAGAAATAATTTCCACCATCTGCAATGTTGATCCCAGCATAGTTGCTTTCTACCTTATTACTACAACTCACTCTCTCTCTGGTGTACCAGACTATAGCAATGCTTACCAGTTAACAAGAGTTATCCATGCCAGTCATTGATCTTGATAAGGAGTTGAACTGATGATAAACGTCAATACAGAAGCAGCTTAACAAAAATGCCAAAGGTTTCAGGATGCTTGTATCTGTCCCATCTCTCACAACATATATAACTCCGAGCCTGTGCTGACAGTCAGTCTTTATACCAATGGCCAGTCTGAGTAGCTTTACGGAAAGTTGTCTGGTTACTTGACCCTTCCTTACCCACAAGTCCCTTGATGACCCCTGCCAGTATCAGACAGATTCCAATTGTGCAAACATGAGCTAAGGAGTGTGAAAAGCTGAAAGTTTGTGAAGCACTCTAAAGAAATAGCTTTAATATTTGCTAAAATACCAATAAGCTTCAAGAAGATGGCTTAAGACATTTTCTTTTTTTTTTTTTTTGGACCATCATGAAGCTCTGATGAATTCTAACAATTCATGTTATGCACTATGGTGTTAACGGATGGCCACATCTCTGCAATATACAATATAAACAGGATGACAGACTTACCACACACCAATTTGCTTTGAAATGCAACCTGAAACTTGTTTCATTATACAAAGTTTTAGGCACAGCCACCATACAAGAATACCTCAGAAGTACAGCAAAACTCTTACCCAAGCTGGATTTGAAAGCTCTCATACTGTCTGCAAAGGTTTCTTTACTAAACTGTCCTGCAGAAATTCGGTCTAACAAAGCTGCATGTAGATCATCATTGGAAAATGACATTACTTGTACAATCTCTTCTACTCTTGGCATCCAATTGGACATGGCCTCCTCAAATCTCTTAGATTTATCCAGCACTGAATGCAGGACTGCAGTCCTGTGTTTTCCAATGTAAACACCGATGTCCTGTGAACACATTAAGCCATAAGAAAAAAGAAAACTGTTACAAAATATTGTGCTGATAGGTTCTCCATTTTCACATTTACTATAACATGCATTAAAGTCAGAGATAAGCCCCACTTTGTTTTTCTCCTGGATGCAGGAAACCTTGAGGTGAAACTACCACCCCCCCCAAAAAAATAATATATATATATATATATATATATATACACACACACACACACACACACACACACACACACACATACACACACACACATAGCCTAGACCCATCAATGCATTAGCAAACCTACTTCATACATTCTGAAGGCCACAGACTGCTGTGAACAATCACGGATGCTGCTGCATAACACTCATCCATGTGCCTGCAGGTAGCAATGCAGCAGCAAAAGAGAAAAACATTTATTAATGCATTGAGCCTCTACTCAGCACAGAGAGATGCATACTAACTCATTCAAACCTACAGCGCTTTGTATACTTCCAGTTAACATCATTAGCTCCTTATGACGTCCAGACTTTTCTTGGGCCTGACTTTTTAACTCAGTGACTTACTAGCTTATAATAGGCAGAAATACAAAGGGCAAAGATTTCTTAATAAAATGACACCAAGGTGGTTAATCTAGGATGTCCTGTAGTTGAAAAGGCTTGATTACATTATGCTTTTTAAGTTGATTTTTCAAAAACATGTTCTGGAATGCAAGGATGTTTGCAGGCTGTAAGAGGTGAAACATTCCACATCACATAGGTAGTAATGAGCTAAAGTAGCATGCAATGCAAACTCACAGTGAATAAGTAGTCAAATCCAACCAGAAAATGTAATAGGAAGAGAGGACATTTTTAAGATGGGTTACAATTAAATTGTGTAAACAAAAAAAAAACTGTAGAACAGCTCGAGAAAAAAAAAAACATGATGCCTTAGAGACATTAGATAAAGGAAGTGTGTTTTCAAGAAAATATCAGAGATTAAAAATGTTTTATTTATTTTATATTTGTTTACCAAGAGAATTCAAGTGGCCAAGAAGCCCATTTTCAGTGGCGGCCCGGGGAGAAAAGCTCCATCTAGATACAAACAGTAGGCTTAAAAACAATACACATAAAAATCTTGAGTAGACATCAGTAGCATGAATATATCCGTTATCAATACTTTAAATTACTAACTCAACTGAAATAAAATCTGAGTAAAAACAATATGCATAAAAATTGAGGAGAGAACAGTAAAATAGCTGTTGTACATTAATTTACATTACAAACAAGTGGGTATTACATACAGATATTTGTAAAAGTAGTATTTGGTACAGTGCCAATGTAGACTTTGGAAATTTGAGCGTATTCCACACAGCAACCTGTGAGATAATGTTACAGTAGAAAAATTGGTGATCAGTACATTTTGGGGTGAGCTTGAACTAGGACAAAATAGAAGGTTTAGCATTCAGAGTAGGAGATATGGTTGCTGTGTCACAGCAGAGGAGGAGGTTACAGCACGGGTGTCTGTTATGATAGCAGAGAGTATATGTGGACTAAGGTGTAGTATTTGCTTTGATAGGAGGTTATCCTGGATCTGTACAAGTACATTCCCAAGAGCTGCCTAAGTGGGACCGAAGAAGGTGTTTAAAATTAAGCTTACTGTCTAAGATCCTAATATCCAGAGGAAGGGTATTCCATATTTTATCAAAAGAACTGGAGTAGAGGGGGTTAATGCATGCAGAATAACGTTTTGGAGAAGGAATAAGGTTTAAGAGGGCATGATTAGAATGAGCCATGTAATGCTTGACTGACAATGGCTAGAAACGTTATTCTGCATGTATTGTTTCCACAATTCAGAAAAAAAATACAAATGTACTATGATGATGATGCTGTCATAATACATGACATATTTGTCTACATGCAGTTCATAGCTGTCAGCTTTGCTGACAAAGCCAAAAATAATGGGGAAGGGGACAAGAACCTAAAATCAGCAGTTTTTATTATTACTCTAACTTACTTAAAATAATATATCAAAAGGTTTTGCATCAACATGCATTTTGTGAATACATACAAAACTCTAATGTCTGGCATTATTAACTGACAGCAATCTTCAGCAATTTACCAGAAAATCAAAAGTGTTATGAGGGACAAAGCAAAAATATCAGGCAAAAATCAGGGATAGTTCAGAGTTATGTTGCAGTTTTTTGTATCAGTTGCTCATACATTTTGAAATGCATCACTTATTCATGCATTTTTAAAATTCCAGAGATATAGCCAGGACTAAAAGATGTGCCAAGTGAGGAGCAGACTTTCCAGCAAGTGTCAAATATTTCAATACAATAATAGGCTCAAGTAAAAGTGCAGGTCGTCCTGTCAACAGTAATTTAAGTAAATCAATTTTAGATACAAAATCTACAGTCTGAAAAGTCAACTCTGTGGAAAAGGGGGACAAAACCCTGACTATGCTCCAGACTCTAAATCAATTAGCAACTTGGGTACTTCAGGTACTAATGATGTAGGACAGGAGTGAGCAGCAGAAACCAGCTCATGCTGGCCCGAACTACTGGCACTTTCCAGAGAGACAGATGTGCACAGTATCCAACCTAAGCTACAGGATCATGTAAGTGGCTCTACCACGACATATCATGGTAGCCTTCAAACAGTGCATGTAATCCATGCTCTCATGGGAAGGTGTAGCATATCCAGATTTCAGCCACCAGGGGAGGGATTAGGTCCAGAAAAACAGTAATGCTCCTCATAGTTACCTAAATGACTACTTTGCATGGTTCCCTAGTTGGTGATGAGAAATGAAACAGCATGATCACAAAGGCAGCAACTAGATGGTTGGAAGGATTTGGGGGAGGGAGGGCTAGAAAAAAACACAAATCTGTTGTATGAAACAGTACTTCATTGATTAAAGTATTAAATGCATTTTGAAGGGCAGGAGGCAAAGTCCTCACAGGCAACTGATCCCATCCTCTACATCTCCTTCCCACTGCAGTTAAAAACTTATGGACTGGTATACTTTGAGAGTGGAGGAGACTTCTCCAAGGAACCAGCTGCCCGTATCACAATTAAGTTAAATGAAGCATACACACATATAAGCTACACCTATGCCAAAAACAGCCTATTCATGTTTATATACTGTGATATAATCTAGAGAGATAATATGGGTATTCTGATGCCCAAAGACATTTAAAAGATTTTGCATAAAGGTGATGCACAACTGTATATACAACACTTTGCATGCAATCTAATTTTGCAAAACAGTTTTGAACTCAAGCATCTTTTTTTTAATAGAAATTTGTATAAAAATTATGTGCAACTGGCATTCAGACGAGTGTAGAAAACAATCTAATTCAGCAAGGGTGTTCTAAACCCAAGCAACATTGAAGGAACTCTTTCTCACTATCCCAATCCCTTCAGTTTGTAAAAAAAAAAATTAAATAAAAACAAAAAAATGTTGATTCCTGTTCCTCTTTGCAGTTAAGTGCTCAGTCTTTTCTTCCAGGCCACAAACTTCAGTGGCCATAAACTTGCACAGTAAAGTACATAAAAAAGTTAGTGTATAAAAGCAGTACTTTATCCACTTCAATTATTATACAGCTAAAGTGCTTCCCCAACCAAGCATCTTCCACCTTTCCCATTTTACTCAAGTCATTATCTGTCCAAATATCTGCAGCAGAGGATGCATTTTCAAATCTATCAACTTTCACTTGGAAAAAAAAGTGTCCTCCTTTTCTGCTCTCACCTGTGGCTGGCTACAAGAATTACTGCATATAAGCCATTTAGAAATATAAAGCTGATTTAAGTTTTTTTCACTAACTCTTCCAGTGATATTTAGCAATCCTGTGCTGCTCTTAGGTTGTAGCTTTTAACAGTATTCTGCTGTGTTTTGTGAACTTTTCTCAGGGTTTAGTTCACAGAATCATTCATACTGCCTACCTTGACCTAGCCAAGGCATTTGACAAAATACCCCACTCGTGCACTGTTGACAAACTCAAGAAGTTAGGTTCAAACTCATATGTCACCCGGTGGATACCCAACTGGCTCACAGACAGGATCCAGGAAGTTAGAACTGGGAAGTCCACCTTTACAAAGAGGCAAGTCACAAGTGGAGTCCCTCTAGGATCAGTCCTTGGACCACTCCTTTTTGGCATTTACTTCTCAGACGTCAAGGCCAATGTCAGTGGTTTTGCAGATGATTGCAAATTAGGAGCAGTCATTGAACCTCACACTGACACAAATGGACTCCAGGAGGGGCTGACACAGACACACAACTGGTGTCAGAGCCATGGACTACAACTAAATGCCAGGAAATACATAATGGTATCCTTTAGGAAGTCATCCATCCACAGTAACTATCATATTGACAACACACCCCTTAGAGTCGACCCAGTAGTCAGGGACATAGGATCACACACACACAGTAATCTAGTCTTTGACCATCATGTGTCTACAGTGGTGAGGAAATCATTCTGTGCTGCACAACTTATAAACAAAGGTATGGCATCCAAGTCCAATGAAGTTATTGTTCCACTGTATTTGGCATTCATCAGACCTATCATTGACTATGATAACCTGGCATATCCAACAATTGGAATGTCCACAGAGGTTTCTCATTAAAAGAATACAGGGCATACGTAAAATGTCCTATGCAGACTGCCTCAAGGCTCTATTCCTGTATTCTGTCTCCTACAGGCTCTTGTGGGGAGATCTATGCCTGGCATACAGGGCATTGTCAGACCCCATTCTGATGGATCTCCTGCATATCCACAAAACAAACAGCACCATAATTAGCTATTCTAAAGAATTAAACCTTGCCTGTGATATAAATAGGACCTGCTGGAAAGGGAGGTATGTATCCCAGAGACTTCCTCGTCTATGGAACAAGCTCCACATCCATGTGAAGCAGAGTTCCTCCCTAACCCAATTCAAGTGCAACTTAGACAATTGGATGGGAAACCATAAATTCACCCCTGGTTTGGCACCTATGTCTCTAATGGACACATGTAACCTGTAAATGGTTCATCTCCCAGGCCCATGACTTACCAAGGGTATCAGAATTTGTCAGATTTGGGATGCATGGTTAGGCTTAAAAACGCCCTTGTGGTCATTAGCTTAGTAAATACCTATGAAGGTTTCCTTACTTGTCTTTGTTTCTGTTCTGATTCAGTCTCCCATTTTTTGTCTCCCATCCACCCATCCAATTGTTGCTGTCTTCTTAAAAGGTGGTTGTAGATCAGAATGCAAGTGAAGTGTGCTGTATCTTTAAGAAGCATGTCAAGGCTGTACATGCACGTATAAATTCCAGACACGTGCACTCCCTAGTGCCATTTTGTAAGAGCAGCCAGAGTGAGAGCATGCATGATCGCAGTTGTTAGTCTGTATATGTTACTTAAGTTAAAGTCAGTAAGCTTCTATAGTGATGTTGTTTGTATAAAATAAAGCTTCTTGAACAGAACCCATGAAGATACTGTGTCCAAAGTAGGAGAGCGACATGGTGTCAGAACCAGGATAGAAGAAAATAAGATCCAGAGCAATGAGGTTGCACAGCCAGCAGTGAAGGTAAAACTAAGAAATTAGCACAAAAAGAGCCAGAAAAGAATCAAAGGTACTGAGAAGTAACATGAACTGTTTATTTGGTAGAAGAGACAAAGCGGGGCATTACAAGGGCACAAACTGCATTACTGAGCAAGAGGAAGGCACGTAAAGCTTGTTGGCTAAAAAGAAATGTTTAAAATAAAGGTATTTGATGAAACAATTAACAGTAAAAAATGAGCAGGTTTAAAGATAAAATGAGCATGTTTAAAGTAAAACAAGTGTGTTTAAAGCAAAACTGGGCATGCTTAGAGTAAAACAAGCACATGAAAAGGGCTTAAACTAACAAAACGAATATAATAAAGGCAAAAAGGGCAAATTAAGCAAAAATAAAGCAAGGCGACTGCATGTGTTTTGGCAAAGTGCTATATTTTGGCATAACTACAACTTTGTATCGTATCAAGGGTTTAACTACAGTTAATAGAAGTATCTCAGTGTGTAAAAGTGCTTACAGTGTGTGATTATTACTAAGCATGTATTTCAAAGAGTTTATTGTGTGCAAAGTGCAACTATTTCATGAAATACAGTCAAAGTATAGCCATTTCAAAAAAGTCTTATGCTGGGTGTGTCAATTCGCAAAGTGCCGCCATTACAGAGAGTTTCTTGCACTGTAAAGAGCTGCCTAACAAGGTACCACCATTTTGGGGACATTTCAGTGTGCTGTATGCAGTTTACTACTACTTTGAAATGTTACTGAGTTTTGGGCCAAAAAGGTCCAGTTTATTCACATTGTGTAATCATTTGATATGTTTCTTAAACTAAGAGGTGATTTATTGCAAAACGATATTACAAGAGTATTACAATGCCTGAGTTTATTTCACTCGCATCGTAAAGTTGTTTGAGATGTTTCTTAAAATGATAAATGACTTAAGCATTTTTCAAGAGTGTTAAGGCACCCAAGAGATTTATTTCACAAAGTCCAGTTATTCAAAGGTACTACGAGTTTGTCCATTGACATTATTTCAAAAAACCCAAATGGTATAAATTCAGAAGCATAAAGGCCTTGAACACAGTTACAAATACTGGCATAAGTTTCTGATGTATGTACATGATGCATGAGTGTATCTGTGCTTATCTGCAAAACCCTTCACTGGTTATGTGTAAATATGGCAGACAGATTTCAAACCCCCCCACCACTTATATTTGATGAGAATATTGCAGAGAATTGGAGGATATTTGAGCAAGAGTATGATATTTTTATACAAGCAGCTTATGCAGATAGAAATGCACACACCAGCGCATTTATTTTGCTAAACCTAACTGGGTCAAAGGCCATAGAAAGAGAGCATTCATTTGTGCGTGCACCTGCAGTATATGAAGGAAAAGGTGAAAACTGCCATATTGTTGTACACGCTGAATCAAGAGAAGACCCAGAGTGTTTGAAGTGCAAGTTCAGAGAAATGTGCAACCCCCAGACAAACATTACATTAGACAAACATTTGACTTGCATGAAAGATCAGAAACCAGGGGAAACATTTGCAGCTTATATAAGTGACCTGAGAAACAAAGCTAAAATGTGTCAGTTTGGTGACTTAAAAGATGAGCTGATAAAAGACAGGCTTATATGTGGTATTAATAGTGCTGCTGTAGGAAAGATTTTACTTTGTGACAGTTATTTAATGTTGAGCAAAGCCATAGAGATTTGTCAAATCCATGAAGCGACAGAAAGACACGAGTATGCTTGCGAATGACACGAGCATGGTTTCAGTTAGCTTCAGAGCAAATGTAGCTAGTATGAAACACATGGTAAACAGAAGTAGGCCTAAGAACATGGCAGCCACAACCCCTGCTGGTTCACCAAGGAACCCACGTAGGTTGCCAGTAAGTTCTAAGAAGGGAGAAAGCTCCAGCTCAGTGCAGTACAAGCATGAATCAGCACAACCCATGTCTAGTTTTATTGTTAACTGTCGCAATTGTGGTGCAAATCATGAATCCAAAATAGAGAAGTGCTTAGCATTTGGTCAGCAATGCTACAAGTGTAAGAAATGAACCACTTCCAAAAGTTTTGTAAATCAAGTAAAGCCTCACACAGTTGTAAAGAAAGGTCATACAAAGAAGCAAGTTGATCAAGTAGAGCCAAAACAGACAGCTTGATGAAAGAGTTGATGCAGTGAATTTATTAAAAAGAACCAAAGTATTTGGTACTGTCCGGATTAATGGAAAATCCACAGAGCTTAAAGTAGACACTAGTTCAAAAGTGTAATGTTATATCAGCAGACACATTTTCTAAAGTGAGAACCAACGAACAACTCAGTGTAGCCAGTTGTGCGAGACTTGCTGCTTATGGAGGTGAAGAAATTCAAACCGAAGGTTCAGTGATGCTTTCATGTTATTTGGCCAAGAACTTTTGCAACTTGTTATTCTATGTAGTCTAAAGACCAGTGCAATCTTTATTGGGTCTCAAAGATACTATAAGAATGAATCTGCTTTCTTTTGCTAAAGAAGTCTATCATGTAAGTGCATTTCCGAGTTCTAAATTTTTCTGAAGCCATTTTCATTTCTCAGAGTATGCTGATATTTTCGATGACAAGTTAGGCGAGCTTCTAGTTGTGTATTCCATGAAGTTAGACCCAGAGATCACTCCAGTAGTCAGACCAGCAAGAAGAGTTCTGATAGCTATGCAGGACAAAGTTAAGACTCAGTTGAATAAAATGGTGCAGCACGGTGTGATTTGTCCAGTCACAGAACCAACTGAATAGGTGTCGTCCATGGTAGCAGCTCACAAAAAATGCTCAGACAAAATCAGAATATGTACTGACCCAAGAGATCTGAGCAAAGCATTAAAGAGACTGTATCATCCAATGCGCACAGTCGAAGAGGTTGCAGCCTTAATACCGAATGTCACAGTTTTCTCTGTCTTGGATGCAGAGAGTTCATTTTAGCAAGTGATGCTTGACCTGTATCTTCATTTCCAACTACTTTTCTACTCCATTTGGCAGAAGCAGATTCCTAAGGATACCATTTGGAATAAATTCTGCAACTGAAGTCTTTCAGCGTGCAATGGAGCAAATTTTTTCAGGTTACTCTTGTGCCATAATAGTAGATGATTTATTGGTTGGAGGCAATGGTGAAGCATAGCATGAGAGAAACCTCAAGAAAGTTCTAGATAGAGCATGTGAAGTAAATTTGAAGCTCAATCCTTTGAAGTGCAAATTCAGACTTCCAGAAGTTATCTACATAGGTCATTTGTTCATGAGTACAGGCTTGAGACCAGACCTGACCAAGCAAGCAGATATTCTTGAGATGTCAGCACCAGATAATGTACAAGCTCTACAACGTTTTCTAGGCATGGTCAAATATTTAGGCAAGTTTATACCAGACTTCAGTGAGTTGACAGCACCTTTAAGTGAGCTAACATGAAAAGATGTTGCATGGTCATGGTTGGAACAGCACCAGATGACATTTGAAGACCTTAAGCAGAAAACTGCCACCCCAACTTCATTAAGATACTATGATGTGAACAAACCAGTTATTCTTTCCTGTGATGCTTCAAAATTTGGTCTTGGCACAGTTATAATTCAAGATGGCAGAACAGTAGCCTATGCATTCAGAAAGTACAGTTTTGTACCTACCATAAATGTAGATGTTCGAGTGTTCACACTGCTGCAGTCATTACACTTGGGTTATCCTGCCATCAGGCGGTCCCGCAGTCAGCCAGAGTTCCAAGGTCTTGGTCCGGCATCGGTTGCTGTCACTTCTTCCCTGATGTCAGTGCGCCAGGGGTATACAAGATGCATCCGACGCCATTTTCTTCAGTTTTTCTTGCCCCAGATGTCAGGTGCCCCCAAGTAGGTAGGCAATACATATTGCAAATAAAAAATATACATATAAAATAAAAACAATACCTTCAGTTACAAGCAAATACACCACAAAGGTTGTGTAGGATAGAAAGGTATAGATAAGTCCAGCTAGTTCAGAGGGGAGGGAAGGAGGGTATCCTGGACTGCAGCAGTGTGAACACTTGAACATCTACATTTATGGTAGGTACAAAACTGTACTATGTTCATCGTGTTACACTGCTGCAGTCATTACACTTGGGTAGAATCCCAAAGCTAAGGTTGGGTGGCTGGTCTACAAAGAGTTAGGATTGGCTATGAGGCCCTGCAGAACTGCAGTGGCAAATCCTGCTCTGGATTTAGAGTAAAGAGGCAAGTGGTAATGCTTGGTAAAGGTGTGCATTGAACTCCAAGTTGCAGCCTCCAAAATGTCCTTGGTAGGTACTCCTCTGAGAAAGGCTGTTGAAGTGGCTGTTGCCCTCGTGGAATGTGGCCTAATGTTATTAGGGACTGATTTTCCATGCTGTGTGTAGCAGTAATGAATACAGTGTTCTATCCATTTGGATATAGTCTGCTTTGAGATAGCCTTTCCCTGTGATCCTGCAGCATATGCTACAAACAGTTGCTCAGTTTTCCTGAAAGCTTTTGTTTTGTCCAAGTAGAAGTGCAGCTGCCTGTGTATGTCCAAAGAGTGCAAAAGTTCCTCTCCTTTATTCTGGGGCTTTGGATAAAAAGTTGGCAAATGGATGGTTTGGTTAAGAGCCACACTAGATACCACCTTTGGCATAAAGGTAGGGTTTGTCTTTAAAGAAACCCTGCCCTGATGAAAAATTATAAAAGGATCCACTGCCATTAATGCCTGTAGCTCTGAGACTCTTCGTGCTGAAGTTACTGCCAGGAGCAGAGCTGTTTTCCATGACAAACATTTTAAATCGGCTGTATTGGCTGGCTCAAAAGGTGGCAAGGTCAGTTTTTCCAAAACAAAATTGAGGTCCCAAGTTGGTGTTGGTGCTCTCCGGGGCAGTCTTATGTGTTTAGCCCCTCTGAGGTACTGCTTTAGCAAGGGAGGAGAGAATAAAGGAGGAGCCGTCTTGTAATGTGCTGAAATGGCAGAGGTGTGGATCTTAATTGATGAGAAGGTTAGGCCTTTGTCCAGCATCTCAGTTAAGTATTGTAAAATCTGAGGAATGTTTGGGACAAGAGGGTCAAGGCTTTGAGCCTGGTTCCAGGCGCAGAATCTCTTCCATTTTTCTGAGTAAGCTTTCCTGGTGCTAGGCCTCCGGGCCTCCAAAATGACATCCATAACAGCTTTAGAGATAGGTGTTGCCTGTTTGACTAATGAATCTGCCATGCAGCCAGGTTTAGGGTTTTGAGTTGACTGTGCAGGATCTGATTGTTTTGTTGAGTCAGAAGGTGTGGAATTTGAGGCAAAATCCATGGTGGGCCTTGAGCTAAATTCTTTAAGATTGGGTACCAGTGCTGGTGTGGCCCGTCTGGAGAAATCAGGATCATCTGTGGTTTTTCTTGTCTGGCTTTTAGGAGTACCTTTGAAAGGACAGGCAGTGGTGGGAAGGCATAAACTTTTAGGCTTTTCCAGCTGAATGAGAGAGCATCCACTTTTCATGTTTGTGTGTGATAAGTCCTTGTGCAGAATTTTTGTAGTTGGCAATTCAGTGTGGCGGCAAAAAGATCTATGTCTGGGCATCCCCATTTTTGTGTTACCATGCTGAGGATTTGTGGATTCAATTTCCATTCGTGAGGGTCGATGATATTTCTGCTTAGATCGTCTGCCAGAGTATTTTTCTTTCCAGGCAGGAATTGTGCTTGCAGATAAACTTGATACGTTAGAGCTGTGCTCCACAAGGTCATGGCTTGCCTGCATAGGGGATAAGAATGAGTGCCCCCTTGCTTGTTTATGTATCACATTACTGTGGTGTTGTCTTTCTTTAATAATAATTGTCCTGGATGCAGAAGGTCCTTGAAAGCTGTTAGGGCATTTTGAACAGCCAACATCTCTTTTTGATTGATGTGAAGATGCATTTGGTCTGTGGTCCACTTGCCCTGAATGCATTTTCCTGCCATGTGTGCTCCCCAGGCATAATCCGAAGCATCTGTTGTTAGAGTCTGCCTGGCTGTGGGTAGGGTGAAAGGCTGACCCTTGTTTAGGTGACATGCCTGTGCCCACCATTGAAACTCCTGTTGTAGGCAGGGAATCATTGGTATTACTGCTTCTAAACTGTGAGAGTGTTGAGTCCAAACACTTTTTAGGTACCATAATTTCCTCATATGCAGTCTGACATATGGTATTAGTAGTATGCAGGATGCCATGAATTCCAGGGCCTGCAGAATTTTGCTTGCAGGGAGATGGGACTTTTTTGCCATTAATTGAAAAAAATTGAGTTAGTTGAACTTGTCTGTCTGGCGTGAGATAAGCCATCTGGGCCGTTGTATTTAAGCTGGCACCCAGAAATATAACCTGTTGTGAGGGCACTAGTTTTGACTTTTTTTTTTTTTCGTTTACTGTGTACCCTGGAGAAATTAGCAACCTTTTTACAAACGCCAGATGCTGTAGAAGAATGTCCTTTGTCTCTGCTTGAATGAGGCAGTCGTCCAGGTATGGATATATTTGAATTCCTTTTTGTCTGCAAAATGCAATTACTGGTGCCAGGCACTTTGTAAAGACCCTGGGCGCAGTAGATAATCCAAAGGGAAGTGCAGAGAATTGGTAGTGCATTGTACCAGCTTTGAATCTGAGGTATCTTCTGCAATTTTGTCTGATAGGGACATGCAGGTATGCCTCTTTGAGGTCCAGAGTAACAAGCCAAGCCTTCTTGCCCAGCATGGGCAGAAGCTGCTGTAATGTCAACATTTTGAATTTCGGAATATCCAGGTAAGAATTTAGAAAGTACAGTTTTGTACCTACCATAAATGTAGATGTCCGATAGGTATGCATCTGCAGTCATAACATATGGGTTGTCCTGCCTCAGGCAGCCCTGCGGTCGGCCGGATTCCAAAGTCTGGGTCTGGCCTAGGCTGATGTCGCACTTTCCCCGACGTCAGAGCTTCTGGGGTATAAAGGCATCAGCCGACGCCATTTTACTCAGTGTTTCTTGCCCCAGATGCCAGGTGCCCTCTAGGAAGGCTAAATTTGGATAAATGTTGAAAATTCCAAACAGTAGCAAACAAAATATATATACATATATACATACAAACAAATACACCATAATAGAGTCCCCCAGCTAGCTGAAAGAGGGGTAAGCACCATAGGAATACCACAGAGGGGAAGGAGGGTGGGTAATCCTGACTGCAGATGCATACCTATCGGACATCTACATTTATGGTAGGTACAAAACTGTACTATGTCCTTCAAGGATGCATCTGCAGTCATAACATATGGGTAGAATACCATAGCCCAACTGGGGGAGGAGGTACTAAGATAATGATGGTGTAGTTAAGATCCCCTGTAAAACTGCAGTTGCAAAACCTGCTCGGGATCTGGAGTATAAAGGTAGATTGTAATGCTTGGCAAATGTATGCACGGAGCTCCAAGTAGCAGCTTCTAAAATGTCCTTGGTAGCCACCCCTCGTAGGAAAGCTGTAGTGGTGGCCGTGGCTCTTGTGGAGTGAGGCCTGATATTTTCAGGAGTTGTCTTTCCATGAAAAGAGTAGCAGAATCGAATGCAATTTCCTATCCATTTTGAAATTGTCTGTTTGGATATTGCTTTTCCTTGCACTCCAGTTGCATATGCTACAAAACGTTGGTCAGTTTTTCTGCTGGTTTTAGTTCTGTCCAGATAGTAGCGTAGTTGTCTGTGTACATCCAGGGTGTGCAATAGTTTTTCCCCCCTGTTCTGTGGGTTAGGGAAGAACGTAGGCAAATGAATAGCTTGGTTCAAGGATACTCTGGATACCACCTTTGGCATGAAAGAAGGATTGGTTCTGAGAGACACTCTATCCTGGTGAAAAATAAGGAAAGGCTTCACTGCCATTAGTGCCTGTAACTCGGATACTCTTCTTGCTGAAGTGATTGCTAGAAGAAAAGCAGTTTTCCAAGATAAGAACTGTAAGTCTGCTGATGCTGCTGGTTCAAAAGGGGGTAGTGTTAATTTTTCCAGCACAAAGTTGAGATCCCATGTAGGCAGAGGAGGTTTCCTTGGAGGTTTTACATTTTTGATCCCTCTTAAAAATTGTCTGAGGAGAGGGTGAGAGAAGATAGTAAGACCATGTTGTACTCTGCTGAAATTGCTGAAGCATGAATCTTAATGGAAGAATAGGACAGGCCATTGTGGAACAGTTCTGCTAAGTATTCTAGGATGTGTGCTAGGTTTGCCAGTGTGAGATTTGTACCCTTTGATGCACTCCAAATGAGGAATCGTTTCCATTTTGCTGAGTATGTTTTTCTTGTGGAGGGTCTACGAGCCTCCAGGATAATGTCCTTGACCCTCTGAGATAAAACAGTTTGGTTTTGCTTTAAGCAATTTTCCAGGCAGTTAACTGCAGTGTTTTCAAGTTTGGATGCAGGATCTTGTAGTTGTTCTGCGTTAGAAGTAAAGGCCATAGAGGTAGAGGCCATGGGTTCGTCCGAGGCATGCTTCTCAGTAGCGGATACCAATGCTGCCTTGGCCAGTCTGGAGCTATCAGAATCACCTTTGGCTGTTCCTCCCTGATCTTCAGAAGAACTTTGTACATCAATGGGAGAGGTGGAAAAGCATACACTGTTAGGGCCTTCCAGCTGAAAGAGAGGGAGTCCACCCTCCAGGCTTGTGGGTGGTATACTCTTGAGCAGAATTTGTTCAGTTGGTGGTTGAGTGGAGAGGCGAACAGGTCTATCTCTGGCATTCCCCATTTGTTTGTTATGATTTTGAAGATGTGTGGATGCAGCATCCATTCGTGAGCATCCGTGGTAGTTCTGCTTAAGCTGTCTGCTAGTGAATTCTCTTTTCCTGGTACGAATTTGGCCTGCAGTTGGATGTTGAGATTCAGGCCTAGGTTCCACAGATCCATTGCCATCCGGCATAGAGGGTAGGAATGCGTGCCTCCCTGTTTGTTTATGTACCACATGACTGTGGTATTGTCTGTCCTTATCAGCAGATGTCCTTGCTGGAGGAATGATTTGAATGCCTCGATTGCATGCTTCACTGCCAGCATCTCCTTTAGGTTTATGTGCAAATTCAGCTGTTCTTGAGACCACAGGCCTTGGATACACTTGTCTTCCATGTGTGCTCCCCATCCTAGGTCTGAGGCATCCGTGGTGATGGTCTGCTTTGGTTGTGGTTTGTTGAAAGGCAACCCTCTGTTGGTCTGGCAGGCCTGAGCCCACCACAGGAATTCCTTTTTCAGGCATGGAATGATTGGTATCATGGTTTCTAGACTGTGTCTGTGTTGAGACCATACATTCCTTAGGTACCATTGTAATTTCCTCATATGCAGCCTGGCATGCGGGATCAAGATTATGCAGGATGCCATGTAACCCAGGGCCTGCAGGACTTTCCTTGCAGTAAGCTGAGTTTGTCTTGTCAAAGCCATAAAGTAGACTGGGAGTTGCTTTTGTTTTTCTTCTGTGAGAAAAGCCATCTGAGTTATTGTGTCCAGATCCGCACCCAAAAATGTTATCCTTTGGGATGGCACTAGTCTTGACTTCTGGATGTTGACTGTGTATCCCAAGGCCTGTAACAGGTGTATGACATAGGCCAAATCCTTTATTAGTTTTGTCTTGTTGTCCGCTTGTATTAGGCAGTCGTCCAGGTATGGGTAGATTTGAATTCCCTGAAGCTTGCAATGTACAATTACTGATGCCAGGCATTTCGTGAATACTCTGGGCGCAGTAGATAAGCCAAAGGGCAATGCTGAGAACTGATAATGCTCTGATCCTGCAAGAAATCTGAGGTGTCTTCTGCAATCTGGTCGTATAGGGACGTGCAGGTATGCCTCCTTGAGATCTAGAGTCACCAGCCAAGACTCCTTGCCCAACATGGGAAGAAGTTGCTGTAGGGTCAGCATTTTGAATTTTGGCACAATGAGATATGTGTTTAGTGCGGACAAGTCGAGAATAGGCCTCCATTGGGTTTCTTTTCTTGGTACAAGGAATAGTCTGGAGTAAAATCCTTGGCCTTGTTCCATAGGTGGTACCCTTTCTATTGCTTTCATCTGAAGTAAACTGTTGATTTGCCTTAGAGCCTCTGGCTTCTGGTTTGGTGGAAGGTTTGGCATTCCGCTCTTTTTTGGTAAAGTGTGGAAGTGAAACCTGTATCTGACATCGGCTGAGGCAAGAAAGAGTCCCCAACGGGGTACTTAGCTTTTTTAGAAGTCTTCGGTAGCTGAAATCTCTGGATCTGACTGACCGGCACTTGCGAACAGCTTCTGCTTCGGGCACCGAGCAGCAAGAAAGACTGAGGAAAATGTCGTCGGCTGATGCCTTTATACCCCAGAAGCTCTGACGTCGGGGAAAGTGCGACATCAGCCGAGGCCAGACCCAGACTTTGGAATCCGGCCGACCGCAGGGCTGCCTGAGGCAGGACAACCCATATGTTATGACTGCAGATGCATCCTTGAAGGACATCTGAAAAGGTCTAGTATGGGCCTCCAGGCCTTGTCCTTTCTGGGGACCAGGAAGAGTCTTGAGTAAAATCCTTGTCCTTGTTCCTGTTGTGGTACTTTTTGAATAGCTCTCATGTCCATGAGGGCTGAAATTTGTTTTTGTGCCTCTGCCCATTGATTTAGTGGCAGGTCTGGCATTCCTTTTAGCCTTGGTAAAGTATGAAAGTGGAACCTGTAACCTTGAGACACAATATTCAGAACCCATTTGTATTGGGTGATTGTTTGCCAGTTTTGAGAAAAAAGTGCTAGTTTTCCCCCTAAGGGGGCTGCCAAAAGGGAAGTGCTTGGCGTACGAAAGGGGAAGTCATTGGGACTGTTTCCTGTAAGGTTGAGACTTGTCCTCACCTCCTTTTGGGGTTGAGGTGCCCCACTGTCATTGTCTGTTAGAGCCTTGGGGTTGAGATCTGCCTCTTGGGCGTCTGTATCTGCCTCTCTGTGGCCTGTCTGACACTGGAAAGGACCAATTCTTTGTTGGCCAATTTCTGCTAAATCGAGGTGGCTGTACCTGTAAGAAATCCTTGACTGTTTGCATAGATTTAGCTTTATCCTCCATTTTCTTTAACACCTCTTCTGCCTTAACACCAAACAAGGTATCATGCTGTAAAGGAGCATCCAATAATTTTGCCTTAACATGATCAGGTAAACTTTGTTCTTTTAACCAAGCATTTCTTCGAATCACAGAACCTGTAACTGCGGCTCTACAAGAGGTCTCTAAAGAATCAAAACCACATTGCAGAGTATGTTTTCCCACCTGTTCAACTGCATGCAATAAATCCTGCATTTCTTTACAGTCAGGAGCTTCTGAGCTTGCAAGCATTTTCTGTTTTAACTGGGCCATTAAATATTGTTGGTACTTAAGCATGTGAAACTGGTAATTTAAAGCCCTTACTGCTAAAGTTGCAGAAGTGTAAACTTTCTTCCCCCATCTATCCAAAGCTCTGGAATCTCCATCAGAGGGTACTGGATTTTTTGCAGTGGAAGCCTTAACCCCTTTTGGACCCTGGGAAATAGTTTCTGGATCAGCATAAGGGTTTTGATAAAGAAACTTGTGAGAGTCAGGGACTCTATAATATCTATCTGGCTTGGCTGGTGCAGGGGGCAAAGAATCAGGAGATAAGCTGGATTCAGAGAACACATCATCCACAATATCTAGCACAGGCAGAATAGCCAGGGGCCTGTGCTGAGGCAATAAAAGGAAATCCCCGAGCCTTTTCTTGGATTCTGAATAATCCTAACTTTCCCAATGGAAATGCTCCCTCATGGTATGTAAAGTTTCCCCAAAAGAATAATCCTCAGGAGGAGAGGCTGAAGGGATAGATTCTTCAGCATCAGAGTTCTCATCGGGGGGTAGAGAGTATCCCTGGTCTGAAGAGCAATCAGAGGAAATGGAAACCTGATCAGAGGAATCATAGTCTGTATCCTGCCTAGGCCTTTTCTCAGGAGGGGGATGGGAACCCCTGATTAGAGTAATGAGGTCTTTGGCCATTTTAAGCATCTGTTTCTTAGGCATGGAGGACTGTCCAGGAGAATGCTGTACTTGCTTATTTGTCTTTAATGGTACTTTTGTCTTGGCTGTTGCTTTAATGGTAAGTTGTGAAGGTCTGAAAACACCCTCAGAAGCCAATGCCTGCTCAGCGGCTCCGGACCCATCTGAGGGATTAGTTTCCATAGGCCCAATACCTTGAGTTTCCAGAGGCCTAGTTGTCTCCACGAGGGAGTCGGAGGTGGCCTGTGGCTCTGAGGTAGCGGGTGTCAGGGGCTGCGAAAGTGCCTCACTGAGAACCGGTGAACCGGCGACTGGTCTAGAAGAAGAGGTTTCATCGTCGGTTTTGGACCTCGGATGCCTGTCTTTATCTTTGTCTTTGTGTTTTTTCGGAATTGCGGTAGTCGGTTGATCTGACAGCATAGTATAATTGAACCTTCGGCCAAAGTAGTGCAAAGCAAAATCAAAACGTCTTTTTATAGTGCGTTTGTTAAATCTAGCACAAAACCGACAACTAGTGATGTCGTGATCAGGGCCTAGACATGGAATACAGTAAGAGTGGAAGTCCTTATGAGGTATTTGCTTTCCACAAGAAATACAATTATTAACTTTTTCTGACATCGGACTGAGGCAAGAAAAAAGTTTCCCCAACAGGGTACTTAGCTTTATTGAAGACTTTGGATCTGAAATTCGACTTTGAAAATCTCAGGAGTCGGCCGACCGGCACTTGCGAACTGTTTCTGCTTTGGGCACCGCGCGGCAAGAAAGACTGAAGAAAATGGCATTGGATGCATCTTATATACCACAACCTCCCAGACCAGCGGATTTCTTTTCTTTGTAATTATATGCATCTTATATACCCCTGGCACACTTACGTCAGGGAAGAAGCGACAGCAACCGACGCTGGACCAAGACTTTGGAACTCTGGCCGACTGCGGGACCACCTGATGGCAGGATAACCCAAGTGTAATGACTGCAGCAGTGTAACACGATGAACATCACTAACTCAAACTGAGATGCAGGATGCTCAGACTGAGAAAGAGCTTTTGGCAACAGTATTTACATGTTCTAAGTTTCATGATTATATTTATGGTTCAGCTATTCAGATTGAAACTGACCACCAACCTCTAGTTACTATTCTAAAGAAGCCTATACATTCTGCTCCAGCGAGATTACAAAGAATGATGCTCAAATTGCAAAAGTACAATTTCAAAATGGTTTACACAAAAGGTAAATTGCTTTATCTGGCTGACACCTCATCCAGATCACCCAGAAATATGACAAAACAGTTTCACTCAGAGAATTTTGACTTTGATGTGATGTCAGTGTGCAATTTTTCTACCACTAGACTTGACGGGGTGAGAGAGCATACTCAGACTGATGCAATTTTGCAGAAGCTGAAATCACATTAATGTTGGATGACCATCAAAGCAAACTGGTGTACCACCCGAAGTCCAAACCTATTTTCCTTACAGATATAAATTGTTGCTGGAGATGGCATTATTTTCAAAGGTCCTAAAAATGTTATTCCTACTTCCTTACAAGAATATATCCAGATTTTGTGCTCACCCAGGATCTGCATCCACTAAGAGAAGAGCGACAGAATTAGTACTTTGGCCTTCATTACCAAAAGACATTGACAAAGTACTTTTTTATTGTTCAGTATGCAATAGTACTAGACCACATTTGCTAAGGGAACCACTGCATCTAAGTCCTGCTCATGAACTACCTTAGTCAACAGTTGCAGCTGATAGATTTGAGTGGAGCAATCGCTACGTGGCTTTGGTAGACTCTTATTTTAATTGGTTTGAGATTAATCTACTACCTAACCTAACACCCACTGCTGTTATTACCAAGTTCAAATGTCATTTTTCAGTTCATGATAGTCAACACAAAGTTATTTCTGACAATGGTACTCAATTTACTAGCCAGTTGTTTCAGAAATTTGCAAAAGAATAGGACTTTATACATGTCACTAGTAGTCCTGAATATCCTCAGTCGAATGATCTAGCAGTACATGCAGTACATAGTGCAGTTACTTGAAAGGTCAGTGTGTGACAATAATGATGTGTTCTTGAATTTGCTTAATCTAAGAAACATACCCTGTGAAGATACTCTTGGGTCACCTGCTCAAAGACTACTTTCCAGGCAAACTAGAACTATGTTACCCATTACTTCCAGTTTACTGAAGCCTAAACCAAAGAAAAATAAAACCATCAAGGCTCACGGTTAAGAAGCGCAATATCCAACAATCTACTTATGACAGATCGAGCAGATCACTTCGTCCGTTGAGGGAAGGAGAGATGGTATGAATCCAGACAATGAAAGTTTTGATTGAATTGGACAGATTACAGGCATCTGTGCTGAGCCAAGATCTTACCTGGTAGACTCCGAGGGTGTGGAATATAGGAGGAACTGTTAACATGTCCTTCCTGTACCAGAATCATCAACATCACAACATTGTTTCTGTGATGCAGACTTCAAATCGAAGAGTAAATCAGACACTGTTTCCATACCAGAATGTGTTCAAAATTCTGATTCCATTCCAGAAAATGGTCCAGACATTCCACAGATCAAACATTTTGCAGAGAGAGTTCAAGTTGCCAAGTCTAACTCCCAGTTTTTGTCTCACACGATATGGGCGAGTATCAAAAGCCTAGTGTGAAATATGCAGCAACGTAGAATTGATTGTATATACATGTGCATTTAATATTGTGTAATGCATGACAAAGAATGACCTGTGACTTCTGCAGGCTAAATAGACTTGTAGTGTTGTATGATCTAGTTCTAAAAGAGGAAGGATGTATATCAGAATGCAAGTGAAGTGTGCTGTATCTTTAAGAAGCATGTCAAGGCTGTACCTGCACGTATAAATTCCATACACGTGCACTCCTAGTGCCATTTTGTAAAAGCAGCCAGAGTGAGAGCATGCATGATCGCAATTGTTAGTTTGTGTACAAGTTACTTAAATTAAAGTCAGTAAACTTCTACACTGATGTGTTCGTATAAAATAAAGTTGCTTGAACAGAACCCACGATGACTCTTCTATTGTGTCCAAAGTAGGACAGCGACAGTGGGTGGCTTGTGAACTGCCCGCCTCTACTATACATTTGATACTAGACACTCCTCCTAGTCATAGGTTCATAGGGATTTACTAGGCTAACGACCACAAGGGCCTTTTTAAGCCTAGCCATGCATCCCAAATCTCTGACAAGTTGTGATACCCTTGAAACGTTTAAGCATGGGCCTGGCAGATGAATAATTTACAGGTTACCTATGTCCATTAGAGACATAAGTGCCAAACTAGACATTCATTTCCTGTTTCACATCCAATTGTCCAAGTTGCACTTGAATTGGATTAAGGAGGAACTCTGCTTCACATGGATGGGGAGTCTGTTCCATAGACAGGGTAGTCTCTGGGATACCTACCTCTCCAGCAGGTCCTATTTATATCACAGGCAAGGTTTAGGTCTTTACAACTGGTAATTCTGGTGCTGTTTCGTGGATATGCAGGAGGTCCATCAGAGTGGGGTCTGACAATGCCCTGTATGCCAGGCCTAGATCTCCCCTCAAAAGCCTGTAGGAGACAGAATACAGGGATAGGGCCTTGAGGCGGTCTGCATAGGACATTCTACTTGCGCCTTGTATTCCTTTAGTGAGGAACCTCTGTGGATTTTCCAGTTGTTGGATATGCCTGGTTAGGTACATACCAAGGGGGCACTGTACTCAATGAGAAGTCTGATGAATGCTGAATACAGTGGAATAATGACTTCCTTGGACTTGGATGCTATACCTGTATTTATAAGTTGCGCAACCTAGAATGATTTCCTCACCACTGTAGACATGTGATGGTCAAAGGCTAGATTACTATGTGTGTGCATCCTTAAGTCCCTAACTAGTGAATCAACTCTAAGGGGTGTGTTGTTAATATGACAGTTACCAAGGATGGATGCTTCCCAAAGGACACTATTATGATTTCTTGGCATTCAGTTTTAGTCTATGGTTCTGACACCAGTTGTTTTTCTGTGTTAGCCATACCTAGAAAACATTTGTATCAGTGTGTGATTCAATGACAGCTCCTAATTCCCAATCATCTGTAAATTTAGTCAGCCAAAGATCACGGACATTGGGCTTGACTTTTGAGAAGTAAATGCCAAAAAGGAGCAGTCCACAGACTGATTCCTGATGGACTCCACTTGTGGCTGGCATCTTTGTAGAGATGGACTCCCCAATTCTAACTTCCTGGGTCCTGTCTGTGAGCCAGTTGGCTATCTACCAGGTGACATATGGGTTTCTATCTAACCTCTTGAGTTTGTCAACAATGCCCGGGGGTTGGGTATCGTGACAAATGCCTTGGCCGGGTCAAGGTAGGCAGTGTGAATGATTTTGCCCTCATCCATTGCTTTGGTGACCTTCTCAAAGAAGTCCATCAAAGCTGAGCAGGCATGATCCATCTCTGACAAAACCAAACTGGGTTGGGTCCAGTGTCTGGAGGTTTACTATATCGCTGTTAATCATCTCCATGATAATTCTTTCCATGGCTTTACATGTCAAGACTAGTGAGACTTATGGGTCTGTAGTTTCCAGGGTCTGTAGATGGCCCACCTTTGTGCAGAGGAATTAATGTTGTCTTTCTCCATCCATGAGTCACGAAGCCTGTTTGCAGGCTGCAGTTAAATAGTAATTCCAGAGACCCTGGTAGGTCATGTTTCATGCCATTTAAAAGGCATTCTGAGATATTGTCTGGGCCCACTGATGTAGTGCTGTTGGTCTTAGAGAGAGCATTAAGGACCTGTTCCCTACTGACAGTAGGGGGGAGTTATATTTGATGATATTTCCTGAGGGAAGATTGAGGGGGACAGAGGGATAAATTTGGAGCTGAATTTATCAGCCAGGAGGTTTGCTATATCTTCTGGCACAGTATCAGTGGCGCCATTTTCAATGAGCAATACACACAATTGTGTATTGCCTTTGAGGTTGCAGACATAGCTAAAGAATGCTTTGTGGTTGTCCTTTGCCTGGGAGGCCAAACTTAACCTCAAATTTGGCTTTGGTAGACTATTTCTTCTCTGAGTTGTTTGTTTAGTTTGATGAGCGTACTTTGATCCTGCTGCATGCTGTACCTCCTAATTTTGCCATGAGTTTCTTCCTCCTCTTACACAGCCTACTGATTATGATTCCACCAGGGTGGCTTGTTTTTCGAGTTAGTTTTGTACTTCTTCCTGGTGGGTACAGCTGCCTCTATTACAGCTATTAACATGTTTGTGCAGGGTTTCTGTGAACAGTTCTGCATAGGCAGCAGTTTTCTCATGGTTTATGGTGTCTATAAATTTTGCCAGGTTCTCACTTAATAGCAGAAGGTTAGCCTTAGAATAGTTCTTGAATATTCCAGGTTTAACTCTGGGTCTAGGTTTTATTTTTACTTCAAAAGGAGACCATTTTGTGGTCTGACCTTACCAGGAAAAACATTACAGTAAGGGGTGTGCAGCAGCCACCCATATTAGTGAGGAGCAGATTCAGTATGGTTGCACCCCTGGTTGGTGTACTGACTATCTGGTCCAGGGAGTTTGTGTTTACAAAATCCAGGAATCTCTGTGCATGTACGTTTGGCATCATATAGGATTCCCAGTTAATAGTATGGTAATTAAAGTCACCCATGAATATGGTACTGGGTTGGATGGTTAGTGTTTCTAATAAGTTCAAATATATGGTATGGGTTTCCTATAGCTTGCAAGGAAGGTATACTAGATTTTACCTATGGTGATTTGAACATGGAGCAGCTCAAGTGCATTGTCCTGTCTGACCAGCCTTGAAGCGCACTTTTGATGTAAAGAGATTTGCCTCTAGCTTTAGTCCCTGCCTATGAAGTAGCCGGCCTAAATGTGTGGAAGGCATTATAACCTTGTAATGTTGGTGTGCTCTCCACAACTTTAAACCATGTCTCAGTGACCGCACAGATGTCAGCATTCTCTAGGGTAAAGGGAGCTTCTAGAGAGCACAGATTTTTGTTTAGACTCCTAGCATTGAGAAGTACTTTCAGTTTGTCATTGCCTAAAAAAGGCACTATGGGGGGAAGACAATGTTTTAGCTAATATTCAAAAGCCTAGAGGGGAGAGGTGCAGACCATCCCTGGCAAAGCAGCATGGTCTTTTGACCATCTCCTTCCATGCTGACAAATATTGCATCCCCATAGAATGACACCAGAAACTAAGCCAATTATTAAAGTCAATCAACTTTTGTTTGTATTCCTGCATCATCCTTTGAGAAGGTAAAGTGTTGCTTAATGCTATGCTCATACCAGCCTGAGACACATATTCTGAGAACTCTGTGAAGATATGTGAAGGCTGCCAGCCTAGCTAGATAGAATTTTGTAGATAATTCTGTCATTTGTAAATATTAATATAAACCACAGGCTTGTTCTCTTAAATGTGAAAAGAATGTACTGGATGTTGAACTGCAAAAATGTAACAGTGCATTCTGCTGTAAGAAAGCTGATAAGTCAAGCATTTTATGACTGTTTTGATCTCAGGGCTCAAAGCCTTGATCTCAGGGCTCAAAGCCATAGTGTCTGAACCAGCAGATTCTTTCTACTGTTTTGAGACTAGAGTTAATTGCTAGATTTTACATATATAATGTCTAATTGCTGTAGTTTCCTGACCAGGTGCAAGCTTACTAAGAAATGTTAATGTACAGTTTATGTTAGCCTGGGAAATCAGAGAATTGTTAAGAATGATGTAATCTAAAATGAGTCAGCGGGATGTTATTATCAACTTAAAGGATTTTCTACGCATTTGCCTTCAGAACTGACCACTCACCAGCACTTCCTTTGCTCGGTCTGTATGCAAGTAGGATCTTAGTCTAGCAGTTTTCTGTATTAATGTCAGAACTATTCTGCTGTATCATTTTAAGCATTTTCCTGCGATCTCTGAACTGTTGACTAGCAGTGTGTAGTAAGAAGTATTGTCTTGTGTTTTTTATTATTCATTAAATATTTTTAAACCTTTCAATTGTGGCTGGATAATTTAAGCTCTAGAGTACATTGCATGTATACAGTGATACTGTTCCAAGCCACTCCAAATACGCCTTGCGGTTCGTCCACTTACTATTTGGATAATAATATTGCATGGTATAATCGGACACCCTGTGGTAAGGGCCTTAGAGTAGCTGATAAGTAAGGGTCCTGGTGGCAGTGATTTCTACCTTATAGCATGGACAGAAGGGGCACAGCTAGTGAACCTGTACCAGCCTTCCCCAGGAGGGTCTGTGTGGTTGTATATAAATCATATCTCAAAGTGTGTTTGTGTGTGTGTGTACATCTATCAGCTACTTGGGCAGGGACACGAAGCACTGGTTGGACAGAGAGTGCTAGGAGGACTTGGCTTGGGACCCTGGCTTAGGACTCCTACTCTATAGCTGTGCCAGTGGGGAGTCTTATTGGGGATCTGGAGACAAAGGGAAAAACCAGCCCCAGACTGACTGCGATCTCTATGTGCTCTTAAGGGAAATTGAACTTTACTGTGTGTGTTATTTGTTATCCTTCCCACTGTGCATGCCCATTATTGGTGTTAGTGGTGAGGATTGAGGCTTCCTGATTATTGGGCCAGTGCATGGGCGTCACAAGCTCCATGATGTCTCTCTTCATATAGTCTAGGGAGATGCGTTTCAGGCGATTTACCCCCACATGGACTACGAGTCATACTGGTAATTTTGGTCTAATGACCTGAGTGCATGCATAATGTGGTGGTTCCTAGCCCCTGATAAGCAATTGACCGTAACTTTCTCCTTACTCAGCCTGGTGAGAGGGACATCAGTGTGTGTCACGATCCAATGACTAGAATGTTGGATTGTGTGGTGGCTTGCCTTATGGGCTTAAAGGTACAGGTTCCATGAGATGTAGCTCTATGCATTGATGTGGGTGTTGATTTGAAAGAGACCATTTGGGTCTGCTGAGGATATTTGTTATGTGTCCTTCATCTAAGAGGTCTTTGTGGTTTAGGAAGGTTACATAGTAGCGTATGCGAGTCGATATGTCTGTTTTGAATTGTGCGTGATGGGTGTAGCATGTGTACTACTGACAACCTTACTGACATTGGGAGTACTTTTGCCACCAGTGACATTGTGTAACTACATCTCTCACATACCATATCAGTTTGAGAATTAACTGGTTGTCAAGTAAACATGAGACAATTTCTACATTGCCTCAGGATGCTGACATCCACCAAGCCAGTAACGGATACAGTAGGAAAATTCATATCCATGGCAATTCCCAGCTTAGAAGGTTGGAATAAGAATATCAATCACTGTCAGGAGTATCTGCTTTGCAACTGTGTGGACAAGTACTTGTCACTCCAAACTAGTTGTCCTGTGAGCAACTATGTATTGGAGAAATTTTAATTGTGCTTTTACAGGAAAAATGTCACTCAAGGTGTCTGAGTTTGTACAGAACACTGCCACACACCTGAGGGGAAACTACTACGTAGACCCTGAAAATTTAACGATAAAGTATTTGGGTAGATATTCTGACGTTAGAAATAAATCAACAGTACTTAACTGAAAACAAATAATTAGCTTGTCAAGAATGATGAAAAAAAGAGGGAGCCACATGAATGGCTACTCCCTGGCTACAACTAATACTGGTCTCACCGCTTGTATCTGTTGGGATACAATGCTCTTTTGCTTCTTCTCTCACCAGAAGCAAAATGTTAGCACCAATCCCAAGAAGGGAAGCAGGCCACAGCCTGTTTGGGGATCCACAGTCTTGTCCAAGATAATGCAAGGGTATGTAGGCTTGTAGCCTTTTTCTGGTAGATGTCTTGAATAGTAACCAGACCAATCAGGAACGTTAAGCACAGACCCTCTCCAACCAGAAACAGTCAGGAACCCGTGCACTCTGCTCCTTCTCATACCAGGATCAGAATATAAGCACAGATTCCAAGTTGTCACCTATAAAGCAGTTAATAGGCTTTCTGGTAATCATCAGTCTCCAAGAAATAATGTCCCTGTACTCCTCTCACCAGGAGAAAACAAAAGCACTAATCCCAAGATGACTACTGAGAGGCAGAATGTGGGCTCTCCAATAACTGGTGGTCTTGCAACAGATGTTTAAAGGCAAGATGAAAAAAAATGGTTTATCCTAAACATTGCAATATGCACTAAGCAGTTAGATATGAAACTGGGTAACATTTCTTTTGTCTAAGTGGAGAGCCATTATGTTTAAAAGAGCATACACATAAAGCTTTGCTGAGTCTAATTATGGTGGCTGCCAAAAAGCAATTACTAGAAAATGGAAATCAAAGTCTAAACCAACTTTACTACAAGTAGTGAAGATAGTAACAGAGATAAAGCAACTGGAATTGGGATCTTTGAAAAGGGTAGGAGGAGCACATTACATAGGAAAAAATGGAAAGTGGGATCAATACAAGCAGAGGAGGAACAAGGTTTAAAAGAAAGCAAGAACTGAATGAACTATGTAATGGTTGACTGACATTGACTGGATACAGTATAAGTGCTGTTTGCAGCTACAGCTGTGTCAGCATGATTTGTAATGTATAATGTTTGCAACTGAGATCATGTCACTATAGTTTATTTTTGTTCATATAAATGTAAGATAAATGTAAGATTGCCTATGTCATACAAGAAAATGTAATAAATATTTTTCTTGTTAAAAATGTAATTGGCTTGTATTTCCCAATATTAGCTGCAGGTTATGGAGGGTGTTAGAGTTGGACTAGTAAACTTTGGTATACGTGATTTTTTTCCCCCTGGCTGCACACCACTTTGGATTTGTTAAAGAGTAATCATGCATGGTCATTCTAGTTCAATTCTTTCAATGAACTACCACAGCCATGGACAAACTACAAAGTACATGTTATATTCCCAGACCTTGACAAGGCCTGAAACAGTATGCCCCATGCTGAGAAAACTGAAACTTTCCCAACACACACATTAGGTCAGTGGATAGCAAATTGCGTACCTCACATAATCCACAATGAGAAGGTGGGGATACTTGCTGTTCACCATAAAATGTAAGCAACATTAGCTCATATGATCTGTCCTGTTCTATGTACTATTAACTATCCCTTTTTAACAGAGGCTTCTATTCTAGACTGAAATAAAAGCTCATTCAGTGCTGGTTTTTCATTTAGCATTCCCCTATACATTTCTCTTTGCTTAAACTCTTAGCAATCCTGGGAGAGGACATCTGTAACCTGCAGTAGAAACTTCCACTTGGCCTTAGCACAGTCTGTTACCTTTCCCTCCTTAGTATTTGCTCCCAATACTGTGGCTTTGTTAATTTCGATCAATAAATTGTAACCTCCTCTTGCCTATTTTCTAGGTGTGTCTTGCAATCGTCATATTGGTAAAAATCTGTCGAGAATTGAGTGTTGGCTCAGCTCTTAGAATACTTTCTGCTACTTTACAAATATCTTTATGGTTGTCATTCCTCATTTTAAGCGTCTTCATCCAAAATCCTAGTCTCTCCTTTCTTGAACTCCCCCATGTAATCAACATTTCATTCTACTTTGATTTGTAACTTTCTGTTTGTGTTACCTATGAGCCTTAGCTATGTAGTTCTAAAACATCCCTTCAAATCAGGTGATCCTAAACAACCCTGTAGTGTGGTGAACAACTTATCTACTTAACTCTTGTCATTTTCCCTTCTCGAGCAACTTCCTTCAAAACTCTCTTAAATAAGGTCTACAAACTATCCTTTGGTTAATAAAAAAATATGCCTGACCTGTACATACAAAGTACAGTTATGCAAGAACTTACCATAATAGTAGATGTTCTACTGATCACTGTTGCAGTATTCTTAATATAAGGGGTTTCAGGCTGGTACCCTGTCCAGATGTCAGCAAAGTTTTATCTTCATGAGGGCATATGTCCAATGTGTGACCTCCGCTCGTGTGTATTAGGGTGTACAGGCAGAGTCTGAGGTATGCCGTGCACATCTCCAAGCCAGTGGCCTGAAGACTACAAAAAGAGGAAAGTGGTCAGCCAGGAGGGGTGCAATCCAAAGACATAAGTAAATTCTCCCAAAAGGAGACTTAAAACACAGGGGAAAAGAAATACAGGAGCTGAGCAAGAGAACAGTGGAAGGAGGGAAGGAAGGAATACTGCAACAGTAGGACATCTGCTGTTATGGTAAGCTCTTACACAACTGTACTATGTCCTGACTGAAATCACTGCTGCAGTATTCTTAACATATAGGTGATTTCCAGAGCTGAAGGAGGTAGAGAAGAGGGAGGTCAGCTAAAGGGAGGATGACCTGTCCAGGAGACCAAACAGGACAACCCTTGCAAAGGCAGACCTGGATCTCGAGAAGGCATCAATCTTGTAATGCTTGGTGAAGAAGGACCTGGCATCTATACCTTGTGGAATGCCCAGGAGGAGTCTACTGCCAGAGTGGAATGTGCTTTTGGCCAGGAAGGATATCCAAGATGCAATGGTTTACTTGGAGACGGGTTGGTCTAGTTTGAAATCTACGAATAAAACAAAAAAAGTCAGTCAGTTTTTTTCTGACAGTTCTTGTTTTGTCCAGATAAAACATTAGTTGCCTATGAACATCTAGTGAGTAGAGAATTCTTTCCCCCTCATTTTATGGATTAGAGAAAAAGGCAGGTTGATAGCCTGGTTGAGGGGCATCTCATTCACTACTTTAGGCATGAATGATAGATTGGCTCGGACAGTCACAGTGTCCCTTTGGAAAAGAAAGGGCGGAATAGCCATAAGAACCTGAAGTTCAGACTCTGCGAGTAGAGGTAGAAAAACAGCAGAAGGGTAGTCTTATGGGTGCAGAATTTTACATTGGCAGAAGTTCCTGGCTCGAAAGGGGGCACAGTTTTTCCAGCACAAAGGTGAGATCCCAGGGAGGAGAAATAGGTTTTCTAGTTGGCTTAAGATACAAGACTACCCTCAAAAAAAGTTTGACCTCCATCCTAGACATAAGAGGAGGATCAAGGGGCCTTAATGAGACAGTAGGCTAGGCCAGAGTGTAATAATTCAGAAATATTGGAGGACAGAAGGGGTATCTGATAAGAATGAGTCCTGGCTGTGCTTAGAACACCAGAATGAGAATCTTTTCCACTTAACTTTATATAATTTTCTAGTTGACGGTTTTATGGCTTCCTGTAGAAAGTACAGTTGTGTACACTTAACATAAATGTAGATGTTCGAGTGTATTCACTGTTACAGTCATCACATTTGGGTTATCTGCTTAAAGGTAGCCCTCAGTCAGCCTGATTATCAAAGTCTTGGGTCCCGCGTCGGTTGCGGTCTCAAATCTTCCATGATGAAAGGTAGTCAGGGGTATAAAGCGTGCAACCGACACCATTGACATCAGTTTTTCTTGCCTCAGATGTCAGGTGCCCCCAAAATGGGGAGCAATTATATACAAGGTTACACCTCCAACAAAAAAGCAAATACACCAAAAAGCTATAAGCATAGTAAACAAGAATAGAGGTATAGTCAATAGAAGTCAGGGGGCTGCAGGGAGGGTAACCAGGACTGCAACAGTGAATACTCTACATTTATGGCAAGTGTACACAACTGTACTATGTTATTCGTGTTTCACTGTTGCAGTCATCACATTTGGGTAGATTCCCAAAGATAAGGATGGGAGGAGGTAATTAGCATTAGGACCAGCTATAAGGCCCTGCAAGACTGCAGTGGCAAAGCCAGTTCTGGATTTAGAAAAAATTGGCAAGTGGTAATGCTTGGTGAAGGCATGTACAGAACTCCAGGTAGCAGCTTCTAGGATGTCCCTGGTAGGGACACCTCTGAGAAAGGCTGTAGAGGTAGATGCAGCCCTGGTTGAATGTGGTCTTATCCCCTATGGGGTAGGTTTTCCATGGTGCTTATAGCAAAAATGAATGCAATGGCCTATCCACTTAGAAATGGTTTGCTTTGAAATGGCCTTCCCCTCTGCCCCTGCAGCAAATGCAACCAGTAGCTGTTCAGATTTCCAGAGAGGCTTAGTCCTGTCCAGGTAAAATCTAAGTTGTCTGTGTACGTCCAAGAAGTGCAGTATTCGTTCCGCTTTGTTCTGTGGATTAGAAAAAAAGGTTGGCAAATGAATGGACTGATTAGGGGCCACACTGGATACCACCTTGGGCATGAAAGAGGGATTTGGTCCTGAGGGACACTCTGTCCACATGAAAGATGATGAAAGGCTCCACTGCCATGAGAGCCTGTAATTCAGACACCCTTCTTGCTGAAGTGATGGCTAGAAGGAAGGCTGTTTTCCAAGAAAGGAATTTCAACTCTGCATTTGCAGCTGGCTGAAAGGGAGGAGGAGTGAGCTTTTCCAATACAAAGTTAAGATCCCAGGCTGGAGTATTCCTGGGTGGTCTTAAGTTTTTGGCCCCTCTGAGGAATTGCTTCAGCAGTAGATGAGAGAAGAGGGGTGGCTCTGTATTGTAATGTGCTGAAATGGCTGAGGCATGAATTTTGATGGAAGAAAAAGAAAGGCCCTTGTGAAGCATCTCAGTTAATTATTGAAGAATATTAGGTAAATTGGGCACTGCTGTGCCCATCCCCTGGGTTTGACTCCATGAACAGAATCTTTTCCATTTTTCAGCATAAGATTTTCTAGTACTAGGTCTCCTTGCCTCCAGAATGACATCCATCACTAGCTTACTGAGGGATGGTAACGGAGATATTAGGTAATTAGCCAGGCTGCAAGGTTTAGGGTTTGAAGCTGTGGGTGCAGAATCTGGCCCTCCTGCTGGGACAGCAGGGCAGGGGTCTGAGGCAGGTGCCATGGTGCCAGCAGTGACACACTGCGCAAGAGAGGGGTACCAATGTTGGCATGGCCAGTCTGGTGCAATCAGTATTTTCCTTGGTTTGTCCAGTTTGATCTTTAGTAGTACTTTGGAGAGGAGAGGCAGAGGGGGAAAAGGCATAAACTGGTGAAGGACAGGGCATCCACTTTCCAAGCTTGTTTGTGGGGTGTCCTTGTGCAGAATTTGTCCAACTGGTAGTTCTGAGGGGAGGCAAACAGGTCTATCTATGGGCTCCCCCATTTGTTTCTGAACATGTTGAATATCTTTGGTTCCAGTTTCCACTTGTGTGGATCCATGAGATTTCTGCTTAGGTTGTCTACCAGTGTATTTAGCTTTCCTGGCAGGAACTGAGCCTGTAGATGCACTTGGTAACTCAAGGCTGTGTTCCACAGAGCAATGGCTAGTCTGTAAAGAGGGCATGAGTGGGTTCCCCCCCTGCTTGTTTATGTACCACATAACAGTGGTGTTTGTCCATCTTTACCAATAATTGCCCTGGAAGAATGTGGCCCTTGAAGGCTGTCAGAGCATTCTGTACAACTAACATTTCTTTTTAATTGATATGCAGGTGCATTTGACTTGGGTTCCATTTGCCCTGAATGCACTGCCCTGCCAGGTGAGCCCCCCCATGCATAGTCTGATGCGTCTGTTAGGGTTTGGGTGGCAGGGAGTAGAGTGAATGGCAGTCCCTTGTTTTGGTGGCAGGCCTCTGCCCACCAAAGGAACTCTCTTTAGACAAGGTATGATAGGAATCATTGATTCTAGATCCTGAGAATGTTGACACCATAGGCTTTTTAGATGCCATTGTAGTTTTCTGATATGCAGTCTTGCATATGGAATTAGTAGAATGCAAGAGGTCATGAACACCAGGGCTTGCAATATTTTCCTTGCAGATAGCTGGGTCTTTGTGGCCAGTAGTTTGAAGTAGGCTGTCAAATGAACTTATTTCTCTGGCGTGAGGTAGGCCATCTGGGAAGTTATATTCAAGCTTGCTCCCAGGAACACAATTTGTTGGCAGGGTACAAGATGTGATTTCTTTTCGTTTATGGTGTACCCCAGAGAAGTTAGCAATTACTTTACAAATGCCAGATGACTTAGTAGTATGTCCTGGCTTTCTGCCTGAATTAGACAATCATCCAGGTATGGGTATATTTGAATATTTCTTTGCCTGCAAAATGCAATGACTGGAGCTAGGCACTTTGTAAATACCCTGGGTGCAGTAGATAAGCCAAAGGGAAGTGCAGAGAACTGATAGTGCATGTAGCCTGCTCTGAAGCATAGGTATCTTCTGCAAGATTCCTTTATTGGGATGTGCAGGTAGGCTTCCTTTAAATCCAGTGTTGCCAGCCAAGCATTTTTGCCTAGCATGGGAAGCAACTAATGAAGAGCTAGCATCTTGAATTTTGGGATTACCAAAAATGTGTTTAGGATAGACAGGTCTAGGATAGGACGCCAGGAAGTGTCTTTTCTGGGTACTAGGAAAAGTCTAGAGTAGAAATCTTGCCCCCATTCTTCTTCTGGGACAGGTTGAATAGCCCTGATGCTTAAAAGAAAGAGAACTTGCTTTTGAGCCTCTGCCCACTGATTTGGGGGTAGCTCTGGCCAACTATTTGGGGTTGGTAAGAAGTGGAATCTGTATCCTTGGGAAACTATTTAAAACCCACTTGTCCTGGGTAGCGAGTTCCCAATTTTTTGCATGCAGGGCGAGCTTTCCCCCTAAAGGAACAGTTAGTTGAGCAGGGCTTGGAAGGTTTAAAGTTAAGTCATTGAGACAGTTTACCATAGGGGGAGTCTTACTACTCCTTGCTTTGGAAGTGTGAGCCCTCCCACTGCTTAGGCCTGTGAGTACCTTGGAACTGAAGCCTGGGTGTTCTGCTGGTTCTCAGTTTGGACTGAGAAGGCCTGGAAGAGGCAGGAAAGAACCAATTTTTAGAGGGCCAATGCCTACTTAATCTGGGAGGCTGTACTTACAGGAAGTCTTTAACAGTTTGCATAGATTTAGCTTTTTCCTCCATCTTTTTAAGTACTACTTCTGCTTTGTTGACAAACAGGCGGTCCTGATTTAAGGGAGCATCCAGTAATTTAGCTTTAACATGATCTGGCAAAGATTGCTCCTTAATCCAAGCATGCCTTCTAGGTACAGACCCAGTGACAGCAGCCCTGCAAGATGCCTCTAATGAATCAAAACCACATTGCAAAGTATATTTTCCAACTTATTCAGCAGAATGCATTAAATCCTGTAATTCTTTATTTTCAGCACAGTCAGGAATCAACATCATTTTTCTGTTTAAGCAATCCACTAATGCTGATACTTTAACATATGAAACTGGCAGTTTAAGGCCCTAATGGCCAAAGTTGCAGAAGTGTATACCTTCTTAACCCATCTATCCAGCGCCCTGGAGTCTCTTATCAGAGGGGGTAGGGTTTTTGGCAGTAGTAGCCTTAATGCCCTTGGGTCCCTGTGAAATGGTCTCAGGATCTGCAGTAGGATTTTTAAAGAGGAACTTGTGAGAGTCAGGTACCCTGTAATACCTATCAGGTTTTCTGGGAGCAGGAGGTAGAGAGTCAGAGGCCAGGCTAGATTCCGAGAAGGCATCATCTACAATGTCCAGTACAGGAGGGATAGCTAAAGGCCTGTGTTGAGGCAGCAGTAAGAATTCCCTCTTTTTGGAGTCAGAGTAATCCTGGCTTTCCCAGTGGAAATGCTCCCTAAGAGTATGCAAGGTTTCACCAAAAGAGAAATCCTCTGGAGGGGAAGCAGAGGGAATAGAGTCCTCTGCATCAGAATCCTCATAGGTAGATGAGGGCAAATCCTGGTCATCAGAGAATCCAGAAATTTCAGAATCCTGATCAAAAGAATCAGAAGGAAAATCAGTCCTAGGTCTCTTAGAGGGAGAAGGGTGGCTTCCCCTAATTAGAGTAATAAGGTCTTCAGACATTCTTTTTTTTTTAGGCATAGGGGCCTGACCATGCGGTCTGGGCGTCATTTTTCTGGGCATGGATCGAGTTTTAAGCCTTGAAGAAGAAGATAGCATCGGTTTAATATGCAAGTCAGTAGGCCTGAATACACTCTCAGAAGCCGGTGCCTGCACAGCAGCTCTGGACCCATCCAAGGTAGAGACATCCGCAGGTTCCCCAGTTGAAGAAGCATCTCGTAGCATACCGGACTCCGAATGGGTCTCAGTAGAGGCCTGAGAATCTGAAGTAGCGGGTATCAGGGGCTGCGAAAGCACTTCACTGAGTACCGACGAACTAGCGACTAGCTTAGGAGAAGCGTTGTCAGCAGTTTTGGACCTATGCGGTCTGTCTCTGTCTTATCTTTGTGTTTTTTCGGAATGTCAGTAGTCGGGTGGCTTTCTGAAGCCATTTCTGGATGATTGAACAGAGTACCAAAATATTTAGATGTGAAAATGAACAGACGACGAATAGTACAAGGACCAACAGCGAGGTACGTCGTGGTCTGGGCCTAAGAAGGAATGCAGTACGAATGAAAATCTTTGAGGTATTTGCTTTCCACAAGAAATGTAATTGTTAACTTTTACTGACCTCGGTTTAGATCAAGAAAAAGGATCCCCAATGGAGATTAGTTGCAGACTTCAGATCTGAAACACGAAAACGAAAATTTCAGGAGTTGGCCGACCGGCACTTGCGAACTGCTTCTGCTTCGGGCACCGCATGGCAAAAAAGACAGATGTAATGGCATTGGTTGCATGCTTTATACCCCTGACTAGCTGACATCATGGAAGATGAGACAGCAACTGACGCAGGACCCAAGACTTTGATAATCAGGCCGACTGAGGGCTACCTGCTAGCAGATAACCCAAATGTGATGACTGCAACAGTGAAACACCAAGAACATCAAGAACCACTTTCCCAGAGAAGAGATGTCTTTTAGGGATCAGAACTCTATCCTCCACAGAGTAAGACTGGAAGGCTATATTTGGATGGAGAAGCAGAACAAGCTGCTGAGTGAGCAGATCTGGTTGTAACAGCATTTTCCAACAGCTTCTTTTGGACAAGTGGAATAAGAGAAAAAAACAAAGCTATCTTGGACAGACCTGAGCCAGGAGTAGGAGTTTTAGAGCTTCCTCTTGAACTTTTAGGAGGATTTTTGTAAGTAGTGGCAGATGGGGAAGGGCATACAGGAATCTTCCTGACCACTGGAAAGAGAAGGCATCTGTCCTCCAACCTAAAGAAGGGCTGCTTGTGCAGAACAGGGGAAGCTGGTGATTTTCTACTAAAGTAAAAATAACTATTTGTAGTGTTCCACACTGATGCCTTATTCTTTTGAAGACGTATTGGTTTGTGAAGGTTCAAAGGACCTGCTTAAAGAGTCCACCAGTACATTTCCCTATGAGGGAATGTATGCTGCTGTCAGTCATACCCCATTTGTGTGGCTTGGTGCTTTGCTCCTTATGCTAGCTTGCACACTGAGAAAGATCTTGTGCCCTCCTGTTTGTTCAAATGCCATATAACTGTGGTGTTTGCAAGTGTACACCAGTAATGAGCCCGATTGCCACAGATGAGAGAATATCTGCAGTGCTTGCAGAAGGGCTCTCATTTCTTTTGAGTAGAGGTGCTCTTTCAAGATGGGAGAAAGCCATTTCCCCTGCACACTGTGGAGTCCTGTCCAAGCCCCCAGTGCTCTGTCTGAGGCATATGTGTGAAGAACTTGGGTGGTGGAACTGAGGTTATAGAAAGGCCCGAGTTGAGCATGACCTGTTTTTGCCCACCGAAAAGTTCCTTTTTGGGGCAAGGTAAGACGAGGATCAGGGCACCCAGTGGACAGGAATGTTGAAATCAGACTGATTTCAGGTACCACTGAATTTTCCACATATTTAGTATGGCCAGAGGAGGCAGTGGAATGGCAGCTGTCATGAAACTCAAGGCCACAAGTATTTCCCTTGCCGTGGAGTCAGACACTTAGAAGAGGTTTCTGAAAAATATGGCCAGACTGAACTTTTTCCTGAGGAAGGAAGGCATGCATTCTGCATATGTCTAGCCTGCAACCCAAAAAGACCAAGTCCTGACTGGTATGAGATGAGATTTTTTGATGCTGATTGTGAACCCTAGGATGGACAGGAAATGTACTATGAAATGCACATGCTTGAGAAGGAAGTCTGTGGAGAAAGCCTGAATGAATAGGTCATCCAGGTAAGGGAAAACTGGATTCCTTGTGTGTGACAGAAGGCTACCACTGGAGCTAAGCACTTTGTAGAAATCGCTTGGTGCTGTAGAAAACACCATTTAGATGCAGTGATACAAGAAAAGCATGAGGAGGAATCATAGGCATTTTGAAAGTGGGTACCTTTAGAAAGGTGTTTGGAAGAGACAGAAATCCAGAATGGGTCTCCATTGTCCTTCCTTCCCTCCTTAACACCAGAATGATTCTAGAATAGAATACTTTTCCTATGAAGGAGGAGGGCACTCTTTCTATGGTGCCTTGATATAGCAAGTCCTAAATGAAAGAACCAGCAGAGAGAGCTAGTTTTGTGGAAGGAGGCAGGCCCTTTAGACAGGGGATGCTTTCCCCATGACATGACATAGCCTTCTTTTATGACAGATGGAATCCAACTGCTTCTAGCTATCACTTCCCAGAAAGAAAGAGACAGAGAAAGTCTTTCTGAAAGAGGGGTAGAGGGATTTAGGAGTGGAAGAAGTAGTCACAGGTTTTTGCCTCTGAAGGGAGGCCTCTGCAAAGGAGATTTCCTATGTGGTTTGTCCACTCCCCTACCCTACCCCCATTCCTATCCACCTCCAGTCTCCTGATCCTTATATCTAACAAGCCACTACCCTGCAACCTCACTCTCACTAACAAGCCACTCCCCTGAAACTTCACTCTCACTAAGACGACACTCCCCTGCAGCCTCACTCTCACTCCTACCTCAAAACTAACAAACCACTCCCCTACCTCAAAACTAACAAACCACTCCCCTACCCACTCTCATCCAACTACAGCTTAGCTTCTATATCACTGCATGCTCATCTACATCCATAGCAACTTCCCTCGCTCAAACATTCACCAGACTCTGTAATCTTCTAACCAAACCCCCCAAACCCCCCACCCGGTCTCCCTATTCCAGATAAACCATCCATAAACATAACATTAACTAAACTCTACGCACTCCTGTAACAAATCTATTGTTTTTCTTCTTTTCCCCTTACCCAAGAACCAAATGCTGCCCCTAACTTAATAGTTATAAGCCTCATTATTACAGCAAGTTTAACCTCCTATCATCACATCAGTAACCCAAAGCCTCAAATGAAATTCCCCACCTGCCTAATCCCTACGGAAAACAAACCAGTTTTGCTACTATCACCATCTGTTTACAACCTCTCACATTTCAACCTTACCTCATTCATAGTACACAGTACCAATTAAAACACCCATAGTTCCACAAAATACAACACATTTATAGCAAAATATCTAAAAACTATCATTCATATAGCATCCCAACTCTTAATCAGTGGCACCATACACTCAAATCCTGGCCCTACAAACACCCTTCCCCCAAAACCAGACAACATTCTAACCCACCCCCAGGAAACTCACAAATCTCCTAATACTTAAATGTTAGAAGTTTACTAAATAAAATATCAGAACTACATGCCACTCTGGCCCTTTACTCCCCTAATATAGTTCTTCTCAAAGACCTGGTTAAAACCACAAATCAATGATAATGAATTTATTCCCCCAGGTATAAAGTTCTTAGACAAAACAAGACATCCAAAAGAGGTGGAGGCATTGCACTCATTTTAAAAAATAACCTGACTATTGATATATTAGACAACCCACCAAAATTCAATAAGGCTCATATATTCACCAAGCTAAAAATAAATAAAAAATCCACCTACATATAATTTGAACCTTATATTCCCCCCGGCAACAGCATTAATACAGCAGAATCCATTCTAGACTGGGGATCCCAAAACAGCCTCCAAGTAACAATCATACTGAGCGACTTAAATACCAACTGGTCCCCTCCTGTGACTACTCCCACCCGACCAACCACATCAACCTAAATGGCTTCACTTAATCAAATTCACAACCCAAGCAGATAAAGCATCTAAAGGGAAGTCCATCTTAGACTGGATCCTCACTAACCAGCCATTTAAATCCTACCTTGCTGGTTCCATTCTAGACACCCTCAGTGATCACCGTCACACCTTTGTAATTAGACAAGTGAACACAATAAAATCCACCATCCTGCAACAAAGCAGATACACAAAGAACTTTAAAATCCAAGACTTCATATTCTCACTAAATCAATGCAATTGGAGGCCACTCATTTCTCTCACTGGATATTGCTGTAGATTACTTCAACACTTTCCTTAACATTTTAAATCAGCTTGCCCCCATCAGGACTGTTAGGACTAAATCCAACTAAGTGCCCTGGCTTACCAAAGATACCATACTACTTTTAAAACAGAGATAAAGCCTGAGACTCACGGCAACACAACAAAACAGAAAATAAACAAGCTTACCTGGAACTAAGGAACAAATCCAAAACACAAACTAGGACAGACAAAAGGAACCACTATACAGACATCCAATACAAACACAAAACTAACCCACAAAGTTCTGAGCTGCCATCAATAAAATCCTGCAACCAGAAAAGACTAGTACTCCTCTCCCAAGTATCGATACTACCACCATTAATACTATCACCCAATTCAAAGAACACTTCACCAAATCCATTCTAGCCCTCGCTAACAATTCTCCTACTACATATCTAAATCTATCATCCTCACGTGTATACCAGAACAGCTTCTCCCTACAACCTATCCCTACTAGCGCAGTATGTAAATATCGGAGTAAACTTAAACGCACAACCCTGGCAGCTGATAAATTACTTGCAGAATACTTCAAGATCGCAGTCACAGCCATCTTGTATCCTGTCGCCCTACTAATCAACCGCTCTTTGCCAGAACACAGCACTGCTCTGTGGAAAATTGCACATATAATACCACTTCACAAAGGGGGTAACTCAGTAGAATTACCTAACTACCGCCCAACTGCCATCCTATCCCCCTTGTCCAAGATATTTGAAAAATTTATAAATTCCCAAATAATGAATTGTCTCCTTAGTAACAAACTCTGGTGACTCACTGTACTCTTCTACTGTTGCAAAACATGGAATTCCACCCCCCTAAATATTAGGTCCACAGAAAACAAAATTATCAAAAAAACTCCTCCAGGCCCATTTAAACAGGCGTTGGCTATGCAGTTGTTCAGACCTCAGGTAGCTCCCATGTTGATCTTACTATGTAAGCCTACAATCAGCTCCCCTTTATATTCTGTAATCAAATATCTCATTGTTTACTATTTAGTAATTTGACATTTGTTAACCGGGTTAGTCCAACTGCGGCAGGGCCCATTTTCAGTGGAGACCTGAGGAGAAAAGCTTTAGAAAGTTTACAGTCTTATTCAAGATCGCAACCTATACAATGTGTTTAACAGTGCAATAAACATAAGAGGAGGTATATTAGCTACAATTTGCAACACTACATTCTAAAGTAGAAAGATAAAATACAGTAAGAGAATACAATACATGTGAATAGTGGTGCTGTGGCAGCGTTGTCGCCTCACAGTAAGACGTTGTCCTGTTCGATTCTCAGCTAGAGCGTCTTCTGTGTGGAGACATGTGTGAATGGGCGTACCTTCGTTGAAGGTTGTGCGGCAGGGCCGGCAACTCGGCACTTAAAATCTACTGCCAATCATTAGCGGACCGGAGTTCTGCTGTGGCGACCCCTAACCGGGAAAAGCCGAAAGATACACCAACAACCATCAGTAGAAGTAAAGAGGTATAGTGGAATAACTGAAAAATGCTGTTGGATACAGGAAGACTAAAGTAAAACTGTAGGACAGACAGAAGAGGAGAAAGAAGAAAGTGACATAGCAAAGAGAACAGATGAGTAAGACAGAGAGAGATAGAGTCATGTGGGGGTTTGACATGGGTAGGACCAGGTCTTTTATAGATTTAAACAGGTGCTTTTGTGAGATTTGTCATATATTGAGGGGAACTGTATTCCAGATATGAGCTACACAGTACTTATAAAGAGATTTTCCAATAGTCTTGTCAGGCTTACAGATATGAAGAAGGAGTTTGTCGGTAGTACGGAGGTGATGTTGGGGTTTGTAGTAGGATGCTAGGTTTGAGATAGAGGGGCATGAAGAAGGATTATTCAGGATGGAGTGGTAATATGTAATTGAGGAAGTTAATAGTTGGTTTGGAAGTTCAGGTCATTGTACTGTGTTAAGGGCAAGACAGTGGTAGAAATTGTAGGGGAGACTGGAGGCAAATCTGGCTATTTTATTATATGTTTGCTCAAGTTTGGCGAGTAGAGAAGATTGAATATTTGTAAGGATAGGAGCAACATACAGTAGACAGGGTAATAGGAGAGAGTGAGCTACAGAGAGTTTAGAAGAAGGTGTGAGGAATTTCTGATTACGATAGACTAGACAAAGTTTCTTTTTTTTTTTTTTAATACATTGCTGTATGTGTATGTCATATTTTAGTTCATCATCGACAATGGTGCCTAGTAATTTTGTATGTGATTCAGGTTTAAATGGTACTGTTGAGGGAGGTAACAGAAAAGAATGATTTGCGATGTGATAGTGTTCTTGGGAAAAAGAGTTTAGTTTTCTTAGGACTAAGTACAAGTTGATTATCTGACAGCCATGTTTCAACTGAAAAGAAGTTATCCTGAGTAAGAGCTAAGAGATCAGGAATGCTATGGGCAGTGGTTAGAGTGGAATCATTGGCATATTCTAGGAGTGTTGAGAGGTTACAGGTGGAATATAGATTGTTAGTGAAGATATTGAACAACAGGGGACCCAGGATAGATCCTTGCAGAACACCAGTGTTGACTGGAAGGAAGGGGGAGAGGACAGTTTGCCAGCAAATGGATTGTTGCCTATTGGAGAGGTCACCTGAGAACCAGTTTATAGAGGAGCCAAATATATGGAGGTTGGAAAGTTTAGTTAGAAGTTTAGAGTGAGAGACAGTGTTAAAGGCCTTAGAGAGATCAAGGAATAAACAGCAGACTAGCATGTTGTTTTTCCCAGCCACTGCTACTGTTTGGGTGAAGGAAAGTAGTGCAGTGGAGGTGCTGCGGTGTGGTCTAAAGCCATGTTGGGTGGACGTTATTAGATTATCAAGTAGGTGTTTAAGTAACTGGGCATGAACACACTTCCAGAATTTTAAAGATAGGGTACAGGATAGCAAAGGGCCTGTAATTAGAGGGATCAGTAGAGTTTCCATCCTTGTGAAGAGGGATTGTGTAGAAGGATTTCCATATATCAGGGACACAGGCTTCAGTAATGGAGCGATTAATAAGTATAGTGACAGGGTTGGCAATTGATTCTGCAGCAATTTTTAGAAAGTGAGAGGGTAGTTTATCAGCAGAGGGGGAGCAACGTTTAAGCTTAGAAAGGAGAGATTTAATGAGGGAGGTGGGACAGGTTTGAAAGAAGAGGTACTGAAAGGAACTGCTTATTGTTTTAACCATTGTAGGAATGTAACCATATAACTGAATGTAATGCCCTTCAACTGTGTTGTATAATTTTCATATAATGTTATTTTACATTGTGTAAATATTCTATACTTATGTATTACCACATAACAGCTCCTTACTTTCTTTTGTACTGTAACTTTAACAACTTGTGTATTGTGTACTGTTATTGCATTTTCTGTACTACTTTTTGTGGAGCTATTCTCCCCAGGCCTCCGCTGAAAATGGGATTCATGCCCAGATGGACTCTCCCAATAAACTGTAAAATAAAATAAAATATATAAATAAAAAATCTCTTTCTTGGTGTTTTTTTTCCTTGTGAGTGGACCAAGGGTCCCTCTTAACAAAAGAAGAGGACTTGGCTGAGTGTTCCTATGGTATCTAAGTAATGTAAAAAGGAAATTTTGCCTACAGTCCTTTATAGTCTTACCTCACTCCGGTAGGGCTTTGAAGAGTTTTGCAGTTTCTGGGACAAACGGGAGATCTTTGTCTAGGGGTAAATTTAACACTTTAGAATTGAAGTCCTCCGGGATGGGTTTGGCTATGCAACCATGCATAATGTCTGATGACTAAATCTGTGGTTGCAGCCCTGGAAGAGGTGTTCCCAGCATCCAGACTGCATTTGATGTTGTGCCTAGCAATTTGAGTAGCTTGAGACAGTACGGTCTGCATTTGCTGCTTAGAATTTACAGATTGTGGGCTGACATAACCTTATTCAGAGACTGCTGGACAGGCATCAAGTATTTAGTCATATGCATCTGGTAATTGATAGCTCTGAATGCAAGAGTGGCAGAAATATAAACCTTCTTTCCCCACATATCCATAGCACCAGTATCCTGGTCTGTGGGAAGGGTGCTAGTACTGGGGAGAACTTTAGTAGGCTTACCAGAGGACAGGCAGACAGCAGAAGGGTCGGCCACAGGGTTCTTATAAATGTATTTTAGTTCATCAAGCGCCTAGTAGAATCTGTCAGCCACCAGCACATAACAGACCAGACAATCAGGAGAGGAGGATGTAGAATGAAAGGCATCCTGATATGCATCTAGCACTGGAAGGACTGGAGAGGGGGCTGGAGCGCCCATTTCTAGGAGACTATAGTATCTCTTTTAAACATCTGATATGTGCTTTGATTGCCATTCAAAATCATGTTTTGAATAGTTTTCCCCAAAGGAGACCTCCTCAATAGGGGATTCAGGAGAGAGGAAGTTCCCTTCATCAAAGAAAGTTGTTCTTGGGAATGTTATCTGCGGGTAGTCCAAGTAATGATCAGAATCAAGATCATGTTCCTCCTCGGCAGCTGAGAAACAAAAAGATGAGGTTTCAAGGCCGTGATTGCTTTAAAAAAGATCTGGAAGAAGTTCATCCATTCTTTTTCTTTGGAAGCTGTAGGGGACATCACATGCCTAGTTTTCTAATCCTTTTTAAGTGTGACATCACGTGAACAAGCCTCAGAGGTTCAAAACCTTGAACTTCAGTGTGCCTGGAATTTCCTCCCTGACCAGGATCTGAGTAACACCATGTGGACCCACAGAAATGACACAGTTTGAACAAGGAATCTGCCAGCTGCAAGGCCTCAGGAGCCGTACTGGTCTCCAACAGGGTCCCAGTAGCTGTCAACTGAGAAGGGTATCTAATGGACTGCGGGGTTCTGTGACCTCAGCTTGTGCATCTGACTCTGATCCATGACTACGAGTCATCTTGGAGTCTTATCAGTTTCTTCTTTTATGGAAGGATGATGTCTGAAGTAGGGGATTCTGCCATTTTGGATTGGGCCAGGAGTTTTAGGTGCTGAGTAAGGCAGGAAAGACTCAACTCAAGGGTTTTAGGAACAAATGACTAGCAAATGGCACAAGTTTTGTAGTAGTGTTCCAGGCCTAAACAAAAAAAAGCACCTAGTGTGCAAGTCCCTGCATAAAGTACAATTGTGTACACTTACCATAAATGAAGATGTTAGAGTGTATTCACTGTTGCAGTCATTACATTTGGGTAATCTGCTGGCAGGTTGCCCTCAGTCGGCCTGAATTCCAAAGTCTTGGGTCCTGCGTCAGCTGCTGTCTTCTCTTCCATGATGTCAGGTCGTCAGGGATATAAAACATGTAGCTGACGCCATTTTCTTTAGTTTGTCTTGCCCCCAATAAGGTAGCAATATTCTAAATATATATATATATATATATATATATATATATATATATATATATATACACACACACACACACACACACACACACACACACACACACACACACACACACACACATGCATGCATCAATGTAAACTTTACCTTCATCTACAAGCAAATACAACACATAGGTTGCAGAAGATAGAGAAGGAAAGACAAACTGTAGAATGACAGGGGGGATGGCGGGAGGGTAACCTGGACTGCAACAGTGAATACACTCGAACATCTACATTTATGGTAAGTGTACACAACTGTACTATGTTCTTCATGTTTCACTGTTGCAGTCATTACATTTGGGTAGAATCCCAAAGCTATGGTTGGGAGGCTGGAGCTAAACAGCATTAGGTGAGGCTATAAGGTCCTGCAGCACTGCAGTGGCAAAGCCTGCCCTGGACTTAGAGTAGAGAGGCAAATGGTAATGCTTTGTAAAGGTGTGAACAGAACTCCAAGTAGCAGCCTCTAGAATGTCCTTGGTTGGTACTCCTCTGAGAAAGGCTGCTGAAGTAGCTGCAGCCCTGGTGGAGTGAGACCTAATGCCCTTGGGCACAGGTTTGCCATGGTGTAAGTAGCAGAAAAGGATGCAATGGCTTATCCACTTTGAAATTGTCTGCTTTAAAATAGCCTTTCCTTCTGATCCTGCAGCATATGACACTAGTAATTGCTCAGTTTTTCTTAGAGCTTTAGCCCTGCTCAAGTAGAATCTTAGCTGTCTGTGTATGTCTAAGGAATGCAGACTTCTCTCCCCTTTGTTCTGCAGATTTGGATAAAAAGTTGGCAGATGAATTGTTTGGTTAACAGCCACACTGGAAATGACCTTAGGCATAAAAGTAGGATTTGTCCTCAGGACACTCTGTCTGGGTAAAATATGATAAAAAGGCTCTACAGCCATGAGGGCCTGTAGTTCTGAAACTCTTCTTGCTGAAGTAATTGCTAGTAGCAGAGCTGTCTTCCATGATAAGAACTTTATATCAGCGGTAGCAGCTGGTTCAAATGGAGGCAAGGTGAGCTTTTCCAACACAACTGAGGCCCCATGCAGGTAATGGTGATCTTCTAGGAGGCCTTAAATGTTTGGCTCCTCTAAGATACTGCTTTAGTAAAAGGATGAGAAAAGATTGGTGGCTGTGTATTGTAATGAGCCGAAATGGCAGAGGCATGGATTTTGATTGATGAAAAAGATAGGCCTTTGTCAAGCATCTCAGTTAAGTATTGTAATATCTGAGGAATTTGCGGTTCTGCTGTATCAGTTCCTTGTGCTCGATTCCAAGCACAGAATCTCTTTCATTTGTCAACATAAGATTTTCTAGTACTAGGTCTTTTGGCTTCCAAAATGACATCCATCACAGCTTTACTGAGAGGTGTCGTCTGTATGATTACAGGATTAGCCATGCTGCCAGGTTCAGAGTCTGTAGTTGATTGTGCAGGATCTGATTTGTTTTGCTGGGACAGTAGTTGTGGTTTTTGAGGCAAGGTCCAAGCTGGGTATTGAGACAAGTTTATTTTATTTTATTTATTTTACATTTGTTAACCGGGAAATTCCGACTGGACCAGGTCCATTTTCAGCAAAGGCCCAGGAAGAAAGGCTCCAACATCAATTTATACAAATACAGTACATCCAGCATAATACACAAAACAGGTTACATAATGTATGCTGAGCATAGTAATATAACAAGAATTAATAAAAACACTCCAGGTAAAAGAAGATATAGAACATGGGTAAAAAGACAATGTCAGTCATACATTGGTAAGAAAAGAAAATATATCAAGTAAGATTTTACAGTTAAAAGTACCCTTTAGAATTGGGTACCAGTATTGGTGGGGCCAGTCTGGGGCAATTAATATCATCTTTGGCTTCTCTTGTCTGACTTTTAGGAGGACCTTGGGTAGAAGAGGCAGAGGAGGAAAGGCATAAAGTGATAGGTTTTTCCAACTGAAGGATAGGGAGTCCACTTTCCATGCTTGTCTGTTATAAGTCCTTGTGCAGAATTTTTTCAGTTGATAATTTTGAGGAGAGGCAAATAGGTTTATGTCTGGGCTCCCCCATTTCTCTGCTATCATGCTGAAGACTTGTGGATTTAGTTTCCACTCGTGAGGATCCATAAGGTTTCTGCTTAAATCATCTGCCAGAGTGTTTTGTTTTCCTGGCAGGAATTGAGCTGGATGATTTATTTGGTAGGTCAAAGCTGTGTTCCACAGTGCCATGGCTAATCTGCAAAGGGGGTATGAGTGTGTGCCCCCTCGCTTGTTTATAAACCACATTACTGTGGTGTTGTCCGTCTTAATCAGTAGTTGTCCTGGATGAAGTAAGTCCTTGAAGGCTGTTAGGGCATTTTGAACAGCTAGCATCTCTTTCTGGTTGATATGTAGATGCATTTGATTTGGTGCCCATATGCCCTGAATGCATCTTCCTGCCATGTGGGCCCTCCAGGCATAATCTGATGCGTTTGTTGTTAAGGTTTGGCTGGGAGAGGGTAGAGTGAAGGGCCATCCCATGTTTTGGTGACAGGCCTTTGCCCACCATAGAAACTCCTGTTGCAGGCAGAGGATGAGAGAAATCATTGTTTCCAGACTGTGTGAATGTTGACTCCATAAACTTTTTAGGTACCATTGAAGTTTCCTCATATGCAGTCTTGCATATGGAATTAGTAGGATGCAGGATGCCATGAAGCCCAGAGCCTGCAGAATTGGCCTTGCAGAAGACTGGGTTTTTGTTGCCATCAGTTTGAAGTAAGTAGTCAGTTGCCTCGGTCTGGCATGAGGTAAGCCATCTGGGCAGCTGTAGTCAAGCTTGCACCCAGGAATGTCATCTTTTGAGAGGGTACCAGTTGTGATTTCTTTTCATTTATTATGTATTCTAGGCATGTTAGAAGCCTTTTCACAAACGCCATGTGTCGTAGAAGAGTGTCCTTGTTCTCTGCTTGAATGAGACAGTTGTCCAAGTAAGGATATATTTGAAAACTTCTTTGTCTGCAAAACGCAATTACTGGTGCCAGGCACTTTGTAAAGACCCTGGGCGCAGTAGATAAGCCAAAGGGCAGTGCAGAGAATTGGTAATGCATTAAGCCAGCCTTGAATCTGAGGTATTGTCTGCACGATTGTCTTATTGGGACATGCAGGTATGCCTCTTTTAGGTCTAAAGTCACCAGCCAAGCATTCTTGCCCAGCATGGGCAGAAGCTGTTGCAAAGTGATCATTTTGAATTTTGGAATGTCCAGGTATGTGTTCAAAATCGACAAATCCGGTATTGGCTGCCAGGCCTTGTCCTTTCTGGGTACCAAGAACAGTCTTGAATAAAAACCCCGTCCTTTTTCCTGTTCTGGTACTGTCTGAATGCCCCCATATCCATGAGGGACGTAACCTGTTTCTGTGCCTCTGCCCATTGTTTTTTTGGCAGACCTGGCCAACCATTTGTCATTGGCAGAGTGTGGAAATGGAATCTGTATCCCTGTGATATGATGTTTAGTACCCACTTCTCCTGGGTTATTAACTGCCAACTTTGAGAAAAAAAGTGCTAGTTTCCCCCCTATGGGTGCTGCCAAAAGATAACTGCTTGGTGTAGGCAGAGGGAAGTCATTGGGATTGCTTTCTGTAGGTTTGTGCTTTATCTCCTCCAGATTTGGAGGTGGATGCGCCCCATTGCTTTGACCTGTATGAGTCTTGAGCCTGGTACCTGGAACCCTTAGGGCATCTGGATTTGCCCCTTTGAGCTCTGTCTGACACAGGAAAGGACCAATTTTTTGTAGGCCAGTGTGTACTGAATCTAGGTGGCTGCACTTGTAAGAAATCTTTAACAGTTTGCATAGACTTAGCTTTGTCTTCCATTTTCTTTAAAACCTCTTCTGCCTTAATACCAAACAGAGAATCATGCTGTAAAGGTGCATCTAGCAATCTAGCTTTAACATGATCAGGCAAATTTATTCCCTTAACCAGGCATGCCTCCTAATCACAGATCCAGTAATTGCGACCCTGCAGGAGGACTCTAAAGAATCAAAACCACATTGCAAAGTATGCTTTCCGACTTGTTTAGCTGCATGCAATAATTCCTGCAATTACTTATTTTCTGCATATTCTGAAATCAACATAATTTTCTGTTTCAGCAATCCCATAACATGTTGTTGTTACTTAAGCATATGAAATTGACAGTTTAAGGCCCTGATTGCCAAGTTTGCAGATGTATAAACCTTTTTTCCCCATCTGTCCAGTGCCCTTGAATCTCTGTCGGAGGGGGTGGGGTTTTTTGCTGTTGAGGCCTTAACTCCCTTAGGACCCTGTGAAATAGTTTCAGGATCAGCAGCAGGGTTTCTACATATAAATTTATGAGAGTCAGGGACTCTGTAATACCTGTCAGGCTTACTGGGAGCCGGAGGTAAGGAGTCAGGGGTCAGGCTTCACTCCGAAAACACATCATCCACAATGTCTAAAACAGGGGGAATGACTAAAGGCTTGTGCTGAGGGAGAAGGAAATCCCTGAGCCTCTTTTTTGATTCAGAGAGGTCTTGACTCTCTCAGTGAAAACGCTCCCTCAAAGTATGCAAGGTTTCTCCAAATGTATAGTCCTCAGGAGGAGATGCAGATGGAATAGACTCCTCAGCATCAGAATTCTCATAGGGAGGTAAAGATAATTCCTGATCAGAAGAGGAATCAGAAGAAATAGAAACCTGATCTGAAGATTCATAGTCAGTGTCTTGCCTAGGCCTCTTATCTGGAGGGGGATGGGTACCCCCAATCAAGGTAATAAGGTCTTCAGCCATTTTGATCATCTGTTTTTTAGGCATAGAGGCCTGTGCACATGGCTCAGGAGTCATTTTTTTAGTTTTAGAAGGTGTCTTTGCCTTTGGTTTTGCAGCTTTCATCGATTTGATATAAAGATGTTGAGGTCTGAATACACCCTCAGAAGCCAGTGCCTGCTCAGCGCCTCTGGACCCATCCGAGGGAGATACATCCGTCGGTCCAATACCTTGAGTATCTTGCGGCATGCCGGACTCCACAAAGGTGTTGGTAGAGGCCTGCGACTCAAAGGTAGTGGGTATCAGGGGCTGCGAAAGCACCTCACTGAGTACCGGCGAACTGGCGACTGGCTTAGGAGAAGCTTTGTCGTCGGTTTTGGATCTCGACTGCCTTTCTCTGTCCTTTTCTTTGCGTTTTTTATGTACTCCGGTAGTCGGATTGCTATCCAACGACATTTCTGGGTAGTTAAATCTGTTTCCAAAATACTTAGATGCAAAAATATACAGACGCTTAACAGTGCGTTGGTTAAATCTAGCACAAAACCGACAGCCAGGCACGTTGTGATCAGGGCCTAGGCAAGGAATACAGTATAAATGGAAATCCTTATGAGGTATTTGCTTCCCACAAGTAATACAATTATTAACTTTTTCTGACATCGGTAAAAAGCAAGAAAAAACGGGGTACTTAGCTTTAGTGAAGACTTTGGTTCTGAAACGCAAACTCGAATATTTCAGTAGTCGGCTGACCGGTACTTGCGAAATGCTTCTGCTTTGGGCATCACACGGCAAGAAAGACTGAAGAAAATGGCGTTGGCTGCATGTTTTATACCCCTGATGACCTGATGTCATGAAAGAGAAGACAGGAACGGACGCAGGACCCAAGACTTTGGAATTCAGGCCGACTGAGGGCAACCTGCTAGCAGATTACCCAAATGTAATGACTGCAACAGTGAAACACGAAGATCATCATCTGCCTTCAGCACTCACACTTACACCCTCCTAACATCCAACAAAAATTATATATACAATCAAAAAACTTTGTTAGTTCCCCAACAAGACACTTATCTATAAAGCAAACAAGTGAAGCAATGGTATCAACAACCCAGTAAAGAACAGTCTGACAGATGCACAACCTGCATTCGGGCTGGAAGAGAGACAGTCAAGGGTACTCGTGCATGCTACCTATATACCTCAATCCATACAAGCTGAGGTCATACATTGGATGCATACTCTCAGGAAGGTAAAGCTTTGGTATGCTATCTATTCAGTTTGATGAGAGTTTTTTTTTTTTTTCTTGGAGTTATACTTCTTAATTTTAGCTATGATTTTTGTCATAGAACTGGTTTAATTTTTGATTTCACTAGGGATTTTTTTTAGTTAGTTTTGGGTTTACTTCTGGCAGGCACAGAAGCCTCTTTGCAATCACTGACATGGTTAAGCAGGGGGTGAAGCTTAAGCCCGTATTTGAGATACCAGTCTAAGAACCTCTGTGCCTGCAGATTTTGAGCCATGAAGGGTTACCAGATTATACAGAGATAACTGAAGTCCCTCAAGAGTATGGTATTTGGTTTGACTCTCCAATAGGCTTAAGTATAAGCTCTGGGTTTCATGCCACATAGATGTTGACCTATAACTTGCCAAGACATGGTATGGGATTTCGTATATAACAATCTTTAAAAGGAGGAACTCCAGTAAGTCATGCTATTTAAATAAACTAAAGGTATGCTCGTTACTGATATAAATCAAGACACCTCCACCTTTAGTCCATGCCTGTGCAGTTGCCAATCTAAATGTCCAGAGGGCACCAAAGCCTTGTATTGCAAGGGTACTCCTTGCAGCTTTCAACCACATCTCAGTAATTGCACAGATGTCTGCATTCTCCAGGGTGAGGAGAACTTGGAGGGACTGCAGCTTCTTGTTTAGACTCCTAGCATTGAGCATTAACACAATTAGATTTCCTTGGGTAGATTTTAATATGCTGGAAGGTTTGTCAATTTGCCATTGCCTAAAAAATTCTCTAAAGGAGAGGACAATATTTTAGCCAATATTCAAAAAAGACTAGAGGGAAAGTACAGTTTTGTACCTACCATAAATGTAGATGTTCGAAGATCCACATTGCTGCAGTCCTTACATATGGGTAGTCCGCTGTCCTCGGTCGGCCCGAATACCAAAGTATTAGGCTGACGTCGGTCAAGGCGCTTTAAACTGACATCAGGACGTCAGGGTACAAAAGCGCATGACCGACGTCATATCCGCAGTCTTTTCTTGCCCCAGATGTCAGAAAGTCCTAACAAGAAAGGCCAAAGCCAAAAAACAGCAAAAAATAACCAACCACCCCTGCACTAACCATATTTACAATATGTACAACCCAAACCACACCACCACCTCTAACTACAGAGGGGAAGGAGGGAGGGTAAATTGGACTGCAGCAATGTGGATCTTCGAACATCTACATTTATGGTAGGTACAAAACTGTACTATGTTCTTCATCTCACATTGCTGCAGTCCTTACATATGGGTAGAATCCCAAAGCAGAGGTAAGGGAGGATGGCAAAACTAAAAAGCATTAGGGGCTGCCAAAATGCCCTGTAAAATTGCAGTGGCAAATCCAGCCCTAGATTTAGAGTAAAGTGGAAGGTGGTAATGCTTAGAGAAAGTATGCACTGAACTCCAAGTAGCTGCTTCCAAAATATCTTTAGTAGCCACCCCCCATTAAAAAAGCTGTAGAAGTGGCAGTAGCCCTAGTGGAATGAGGCCTAATCCCAGCTGGAATCTCCTTACCATGATGGAATAACAGAAAGCAATACAAAAACCAATCCACTTAGAAATAGTTTGTTTTGAAACAGGTTTGCCCTGAGAACCCAAAGCAAAAGAAACAAACAACTGCTGAGACTGCCTGAACCCTTTAGTTCTGCTCAAATAATATCGCAACTGTCTGTGTATATCCAAAGTGTGCAAAATCTCTCCCCTTTATTTTGGGGGTTTGCATAAAAAGTAGGCAAATGAATAGTTTGGTTTAAAGCCACACTAGAAACCACTTTAGGCATAAAAGAAGGGTTAGTACGCAAAGACACCCTATCCTTGTGGAAAATTAAGAAAGGCTCAACTGCCATAAGGGCCTGTAATTCAGAAACCCTTCTCAGAGGTAATGGCCAACAAAAAAGCAGTCTTCCATGATAAATATTTCAACTCTGCAGTTGCTGCAGGCTCAAAAGGTTGTAGAGTGAGTTTCTCCAACACAAAATTGAGATCCCAAGCAGGAGTAGGAGCTCTACGTGGGGTCTTATATTCTTTGCCCCTCTAAGGAATTGCTTAAACAAAGGATGAGAAAATAATGGTGGGTCACAGTCATAGTGAGCAGAAATTGCTGCAGCATGAACCTTTATAGAGGAGAAGGACAAACCTTTGTCCAATAACTCAGTAAGATATTGTAGAGCAACACTTAAATTAGGTTTAGAAACATCAAAGTCCTTTGCTGTACTCCAAAATAAAAATCTCCTCCATTTATCTGGTAAACTTTCCTTGTACTAGGCCTTCTGGCCTCCAAAATAACATTCAAAACTTGTTGTGGAAGCTGAGACCCTCCAGGGTTTAAAACAGAATATGCCAGGCTGTTAGATGTAGAGAGTGAAGTTTGACATTGAGTAAATGACTGTTCTCCTGAGACAGCAGGTGAGGAATCGAAGGCAAAGGCCATGGAGGCTCCCGTACCAGACTTCTCAGTAATGGGTACCAGTGCTGTCGAGGCCAATCCGGAGCTATTAAAATCATGTTTGGCTTGTCCTGTCTGACCTTCAGGAGTACCTTTGGGAGGAGAGGCAGAGGTGGAAAGGCATACACGTGAAGATTGCTCCAATTGAATGAGAGAGCATCCACTTTCCAAGCTGTGGGATGAAACCTTTTTGTGCAAAACTTTGGCAGCTGGTAATTTAGTGGAGAAGCGAACAGATCTATGTCTGGAGTTCCCCATAACACTGTCAATCTCTGAAATACATGAGGATCCAATTTCCACTCGTGGGGATCCATAATTTGTCTGCTCAACACATCTGCTAAGGAGTTCTGTGCTCCTGGCAGAAACCTTGCCTGAAGATTTAGCTGTAAACTGAGAGCAGTCTCCCACAAAATCATTGCTTGTCTGCATAGAGGATATGAATCGTCCCCTTGCTTGTTGATGTACCACATGACAGTTGTGTTGTCTGTTTGAATCAACACCTGCCCTGGAAGAAGTAAATCCTTGAAAGCTATCAATGCAAATTGGACTGCTAACATCTCCTTCAAGTTGATATGTAAATGTTGAAGTCTGGCAGGCCACGTGTCTTGTACCCATTTTCCATTTAGATGAGCTCCCCAAGCTTTGTCTGAGGCATCTGTCGTTAGAATCTGACTCGCCTCTGGTCGGGTCACAGAGAGTCCCTTGTTTAGGTGACATTCCTGAGCCCACCACAAAAATTCCTTTTGAATGCAAGGTATTATCTGAATGACAGTGTCCATATCTTGGCAGTGCTGCGTCCATACATTTTGAGATACCATTGTAGCTTCCTCATATGCAGTTTGGCATTGGGAAGTACCAGAATACAAGATGCCATGAACCCCAAGGCTTGAAGGACTGTCCTTGCAGTCAGCCTGGACTGACGAGACAATTGGTGGAAGTAAAGAGAAAGATTCTTTTGTTTGTCCGGGGTAAAAAGGCCATCTGGGATGCTGTATTCAGTCTCACACCCAGAAAACACATGTCCTGAGAGGGTACTAGACTGGACTTTATTTAGTTCACAGAATACCCCAGGCATCTTAACACTGCCATCACATACTGTAAATGATGAAGAAGTTCGTCCTTTCCTTGGGCCAGAATCAGGCAATCGTCCAAATAAGGATAGATTTGTATTCCTCTTAGCCTGAAGAAAGCTACCACTGGAGCCAGAACCTTCGTGAACACTCTGGGCAGTAGATAAGCCAAAGGGCAATGCAGAGAACTGATAATGAGAAGTCCCAGCTCAAAACGCAGATACTTCCTGCAACTGAGCCTGATAGGAACATGAAGGTAAGCCTCCTTGAGATCCAGAGTCACCATCCAGTGATCTTTGCCCAGCAGAGGTAAAAGCTGTTGTAACGTCAACATTTTGAACTTGGGAATGTCCAGATATGTGTTGAGGATAGATAAATCCAAAATTGGTCTCCACGTGTTCCCTTTCTTTGGTACTAGAAACAGGCGAGAATAAAATCCTAGGCCCACTTCTGGCAGAGGGACCGGTTGTATGGCCCCTATTTGAAGTAGTAGAGAAATTTGTTTGTGAGCCTCTAGTCTTTGCTGAGGAGGAACGTCTGGCATGCCTTTGAAAGGAGGCAAAGTATGGAAATAAAACTTGTAACCTTGGTGTATGATATCCAGTACCCATTTGTCTTGGGTAATCAAAATCCAATTTTCCTTGAAGAGTGCCAACCTTCCTCCCAAAGGTGCTGCCAGGCAAGAAGGATCTGGCAGCTGAAAAAGTAGGTCATTGGGCCTGTTTACGAAAGGACTGGCCCCTGCCCTCACCCGAAGATTGTGCAGGTGAACTCCCTGTTCTAGGTCTGAAAGAACTCTGAGCTCTGCCCCTACCACGTCTAGATCTACCCCTAGACTGAGAATCATAAGAAGGATCGTCCACCCCTTAGCAGGCCAATTCCTACTAAACTTGGAGGCTGAACTTGCAAAAATCTTTAACAGCCTGCATAGACTTAGCCTTGTCTTCCATTTTCTTCAAGACTGACTCCACAGGTGAACCAAACAACACATCAGACTGCAAAGGAGCATCCAAAATCCTTGTCTTAACATGGTCAGATAAATTCTGATCCTTCAGCCAGGCGTGCCTGCGAAGAACTGAACCAGTGGCAGCCACCCTAGATGAGGCCTGCACAGCATCAAAACCACATTGTAATGAATGCTTACCCACCTGTTCAGAGACATGCACCAAATCTTGTAATTCTTTACACTCAATGCCTTCCGCCAGAGCATCCACCTTAGACTTCAATTGAGAAAGAAGAAAGTTTTGAAATTTCAACATATGAAACTGGCAATTCAAAGCCCTCATAGCTAAGGTAGAAGATGTATAGACCTTCTTTCCCCATCTATCCAAAGCTCTGGCCTCTTTATCTAGAGGAACCGGATTTTTAACAACAGAGGCCTTGACACCCTTAGGTCCCTGACTAATAGTTTCTGGGTCCGCCCTAGGACTCTTATAAAGATATTTATGAGCTTCAGGCACCCTGTAATATCTATCCGGTTTAACAGGCGCAGGAGGCAGAGAATCAGGATTAAGTGAAGCCTCTGAAAACACATCTTCCACAACATCCAGAACAGGGGGTATAGCCAAGGGCCTATGCTGGGGTAAAAGCAAAAATTCCCTAAGCCTTTTCCGAGAATCAGAGAAGTCCTGACCTTCCCACTTAAAATGTTCCCTCATAGAATGAAGTGTCTCTGAAAAAGAAAAATCCTCTGGAGGAGAAGCAGAAGGAGTGGAATCATCTGCATCAGAATCAGAATAAGGAGAGTACTCCTGCAAGTCTTCAGCCGAAGACTCTGAAACATCGAAGCCTGCTCAAAACTTCCCAACTCGGCTCCACCCTAGGCCTCTTATCAGGAGGGCAAAGAACCTCTAATCAGAGTAATCAAATCTTCTGCCATTTTAAGCATGTGCTTCTTAGGCACAGACCCTGCTGAACTAGGAGTGACACCAACAGAAGCTAAACCTGGCCTGCCTCTGGGAGAAGCCTTGGAAATAGAAGGAGAGGGCCTAACCACCCTAGGAAGGGAGGGGAGTACAGTAACCTGAGAAGCCCCTTCAGCCTGACCTGCCTCTTGAGAGGCCACATCCTGCAAAATCAAAGTCTCCCCCTGAGACTCCAGAGAAGTCTCCGTCGGAACCACCGGTTCCACTGAAGCCTCTAAAGAACCAGCGTCCGGAACGGACGACTCATCTTGCCTGGGTTTAACTGTTTTGTCTTTGCGCTTCTTGAAGAAGCGGGCGCGGAGAGTCCGACGGCATATTATAATTGCACCGCTTACGAAGACCAGCCTAGCACAATCTAACCTTTGCTTAATAGTGCGCTTATTGAACCTAGCACAAAGCGACACCCAACAACGTCGTGCTCAGGCCCCAAACAAGGAATGCACAAAGAATGATAATCCCTATGCGGTATCTGTTTCCCACAAGAAATACAGTTATTCACTTTTCTGACATCCGGTAATACACTGAGGCAAGAAAAAACCAAAATGTTCCCCAACGGGGTACTTAGCCAACTTGGATTCGGTCTGAAACTCCGAACTCGAAAAATTTCAGAACGCCGAACGGCACTTGCAACGCTGCTTCTGCATCGGACCATGCGGCAAAAAAGACTGCGGATATGACGTCGGTCATGCGCTTTTGTACCCTGACGTCCTGATGTCAGTTTAAAGCGCCTTGACCGACGTCAGCCTAATACTTTGGTATTCGGGCCGACCGAGGACAGCGGACTACCCATATGTAAGGACTGCAGCAATGTGAGATGAAGAACATCAGGTGCAGACCATATGTATCCCCCTAACATAACACAAAAAACTAAGCAGTTTATTAAGGGAAACCCTCTTCTGTTCAAATCGTGGCATTATCCTTGGCAAAGGTAGAATGTTACTTAATGCTAGGCACACAACAGCCCATTACACACAGCCAGAGAACTCCATGTTGTCTCTCTTCATATAGTCTGGAGAAGTTTGTCTCAGGTCATTTACACCTACATGGACTATGATTGAATTATTCTGGCACCTGTCGTGCAATGACCAGAGTGCATGTGTAACTTGGCAGATTCTGACCCCCAATAGGCAACTGACCATTATTTTCTCCTTGTTCAGCCTGGTAAGTAGGGCATCAACATGTCATATAATGCATCCCCTATGACTAGAGTCCAGGGTAGTGTACTGGCTTGCCTTATGGGATTGGTAGTCGAGGCACCACTGGGTATAGCTGTATGTACAGTGTTAGGTCGTGATTCTGCTGAACACTTTTAGGTTTCCTGAGGATAATTTTTGCAGGTGGAATGCCCAAGAGGTCTTTGGGGTTTGGGAGACTGTATTTAAATGCCTCAGCATAAGCAGGTCTATGTGTGGGTATGTGTACTACGTGTGGTGGGTGTAGCGTGCATGTTACTGATTACCTGATATTATGGAGTGTTCATATGAAACAGTTTTGTCTCTAGAGACAGTGTATAAACATCTCATTGTTTCTTTGAGGATTATATGGTTGCCAGTTAATATCAGACAATCATTACATTATCTCAATATACATACAACCACCAAACTGGCTGAAGAAATCGGGAAAGTGCATATCCATGATGTCAAGTCCTTTCCTAGGTGAGCTACAAGGGTGTACCACATAAGGGATTAATAGTGGGCTGTCTATGGGTGCCTTTGAGGCAAGGGACTAGACTATACAATGCTAAATTCAAGGGGCATTGCTACTCGATGTACAACTAGCTGCTCTGTGCTACTGAATGCACAAAATAGTTGCTCTATATTCACAGAGCATCTGGTACAGTTTCACAGGCAGATTTATAAAGAAAATACAGAGAACTATTATCAAATTTGTACAGGCACTTAAAACACAAGAAACTGGCTTCTACGACCTCTGGCTAAAGACTACACTTACAGCTTTGTTTCCCAACTCAGAAAGACCAGGCCACCAAATGCCTCTAGATGGACTACCCCAAAGCTCTTATGTAAAACCATAAAAAAAGATTGCTTGTGTGTGTTAATGCTACCACAGAACAACTTAAATACCTGGACAAGACTAAATCCTTTTAAATGTTCATAATATTTGAAATTAAGTGCAAAATCATCAAAGCAAAAAATAAAGCAGTAGCTCTCTAAAACAGTTAAATGAAGTGCAACATAATAAAATATATTATCTGCCAAGGATGGTGCAGGATTAATTCAGAACCCTCCTAGAGTGGGTGAGGTGCACCACACAAATAGGAGGTCTGGGGAAAAGAACAGGTGACAATCTGTAATAAAGTTTTACTCAAGAGAAATACTGGGTTGCTGAGTGGTTACTCAGTATTATGGATCTATGGAAAACAGTGAGTAGGAAAAGTACTTAAATAGTTTACACAACAGACAATAGCAATGAAAGAGGGGAGGGGAGGGATTTTGGAAGTCAGATTACCATAAGGATATGAAGCCAGAGACAACAGCCTTTAAAAACACAGCAGGAAAAGTGTGGGACAGTTGGGGAAAAATTCAAGCTGCAAGAAGCAGATCAAATAAATCCAATATTGGAGCTCTATTTATACGACACCAAGCTACAGGTCAATGCCCACAGGTAGGTTAGAGTTTCAGGAACTTTAGTTTAAGGTCTCAGTGGGGGCTGGGACAGACAAAGAACAGGAAAACAGAAAGGCAATGAAATGCAACCTTAAATCAGGTAAATAAACAGAATATAAGATTCTAGCAGCAAAACTGGAATATAACCAACTGTAAAAGCAATGAAGCACCAATCCTGGAGCAGAATATAAAATACTGCCACTACTGCAATTCTAGCATATTCTATGGAACCAGACTATGGAGAAATTTACCAGTAAGACTGTTTATATAAAAATGTAGTGATAAAATGACTACATGAGGCTCAAATCTGGCAGTAGTTCACAGTTCTGCCAGAACTGTGAATGAAACTAAAAGATTATATCCATCTCCAGACAGGGTTCAAAATACAAACCGTCATCATTTACTCTGATTGGATTTCATGTCCTTTGCTTCCAACGTCTGACAACAGTCCTTTCTGCTTTGTTGCCAAAGCTGGTGTGCCAACAGATTTTGTGCTCTCGAGTTAACAAAAATTACATTCCTAACAGCAGCCTTTCTAAACTCAAGCATTATCCAAATTCGTCATTTCCCTTCAACACATTCAGCAACTGTTCCTCCTCTTGTTCTGTGAGGTTTTCATTCTGCAGTACGTTAACCCTTGATAACCCCTCTAATTCTCTAAATTCCTATTACTTCTTTCCAATATCATGTCTCTCTTATTTCTGTCCTATTTTTAAACTCCATTTTATCCCACTCCCAAGCTATCCCTTTTGAAGAAAGGACCATCTTCCCTGATAACTCCAGAGTCATTTTCACTATCCATTCCTCACCACTACAAAATTAAGCTATGTCAGCACTGCATTTTAAAATGCACAGAGAAGGGAACTGATGTTTGAGACAAGGGGATCTTAGAAGTTGGTAAATTTTCTAGGCTAAGTATATCTGAAGAGCATTTTTGTTCTGGGAGCTACTACTCAAGAAGATGCAATGCATGTGCCAGATGTGAAGAAAAACTATGTAGTTTGACAATGCCAGCACTTCGTCTTGTGTGAGAATACATTTTTAATTGTGTACCATCAGAATGCATCTAAAGACACAACACGTATAAAAGATCACAGATCTCTTAAGTGAATAAACTCTTGTTCACAAAATTTGTAAATATCAGTGCCTAATAGAAGCTCTTTGCCTGACTGTACTGATATCATAAAGTTCCTCTCAGCTCTAGAGAATGCCTTCCTCAAAACTGCCTATGGGTATTTCGTAACAAAACACTGGAAAGCCGCACTAAATGTTTTTACTTATTCTCTCTATCCTCCTTAATCCTCACCTAACTTAACCCCCACCCAGTACTCCTCCATAACTGCTTTCTTAGCCCTTGAACTTCCTGCCTTTTTGTCTGTTTTTCATGGTCCTTAAACTTATTTTGCATTTTCTAATCCACTATTTTTCTTCTACAACATGTACATAAAGTGTGATTTTTAAACTGTATCATAGGTTCATAGGTTGGTACTAGGCTATCAGCCTTAGGGCCTATACAAGCCTAGCCATAACAATTCCCTGGCTATTTTTTCCCACATTATTTACTTTCCTGGACCCCTGTCTAGCAGGGCGACTGACGTATCCTATAAGAACATTTTACTGTACATATTATGTATCTTATGAAAATTGTTCAGTTACAACATTGCACTCTATGGAGCTTTTCTCCCCGAGCCTCCACTGAAAAAGGGCTATTTTAGGATCAGGAGGACTTTCCTGGTAAACAAATGGAAATAAATAAATAAAAGTTGGGTTAGTAATCTTGTACTAACAGTAGATATTCAAAGAGATCACTGATGCAGTAGCCTTAAGCTGCCAAGGACCAGATCCACCAGTCAGTCTCAAAAGCTTTAGGGTACCTTCCAAGCATCCTAACCACTACCCTGCACGAGGGAAGAAAAATAAAAATCAGCAGCTAGGGCACCAAAGTTCACAGCTTTCTTGTCTCAGTAGGAGGAGGAGGAGGCTATAGCCCTAGCAAATAGGAAGCAAAACAATAAAACCCACACCTTAGAATAAAAAACGGAAAACTATGGGGCTTGAGGGAGGGACTGTCTTCTCTAGCAGTGACTTATTCAAGCATCTACTGTTAAGGTAAATTTACTTATACAATTGTACTATGTTCAGCATTATATAGCTCAACTTTCCTACAAAAGGGATATGAGGCAAGTATCAAAGCTTAGGAATCAAGAGAAGGGGCAGATGGGTTAGTTTCTATGAACCCCTAGAAAATTGTCCTAGCAAGTCTGTACAGGATCTATAGAAAAAAAATCTAGTTCTGAAGTGCTTGGTAAGGATATGCACAGGATATAAAGTTACTGCTTCTAGAAAATGTCTGCAATCCACCCATTTCCAATAACTCTCAAAACAAGCCAAAATCATGAAAGAGTAGGCCCTGCCTTTGCCTGGAAGTGACTTGCTACAGTGAGAAAACAGGCAATAGCAACTAACACTTAAAAATGGTCTGATTAACCATTGCTTGTTCCCTTTTCTTTCCTTCATACAACAGACCAACAGCTGATCGGCACTCATGAAAGTTTTAGTCCCGTCAGTGTAGTGTCTGGGTTGCCTAACATCCAGTGTTTATACAGTTCTCTCTCACATGTTCTAAGATTCCGGAAAGAAAACACAGGGAGATCAACTCTGAATAGGTCTTAGGCATATATTAAGGATCTGTTCTCAAAGTAAAACTAGCCTTGGGATAAACAAGATATTGAAAACTCACCATAAGAGCTCATGACTCAAACACTCTTATTGCAGACGTTTAGGCACCTAAGGTAGGTAGATAAACAAAGTCCGGTAGTTGCGTATTATCGCAACCACATTCCAACTGTGTTTTCACAGTCCATTCTTATCATGAACACTTAATTTTCTGCTCCATGTATTATCGCAACCACATTAAACAGTATTTTCACAGTCCATGTTTATCCTGAACAGTTAATTTTCTGCTCTAAATACTTTGCGATGTACATTATTAAACATGCCTGTCAAAATATTACAAGGAAAACCATGACATAGTATGTCATTAAACTGCTTTTTCTATGGAAATCTCAAGCAGATTCCAAGTGTATGTTCATAGGGCGGTTTGCTCATGAGCAGTACATTATGTGGTCCAAAAAGATTGACATGTACATCATTGTACAAATATAAATAAAAACATTAAAAGGAAAGCCATGAAATGGTGTTGCGTTACGCTTCTTGTACGGGTGTCCGGGTGGGCATTTCCATGGGGAACCACAGCCGTAACGGTCATGCTGAATGCATTCGTGCCTGGCAGAGAAATACCCAAAGGGCGCTTCCTGAAAGGGGGGTGGCATGGCTGCAGGGGTTTCAGTTATATATCTGCATTGAAAAATCAAGGGACGGTTTATAAATATGAATGTAGTTCACTTGCAAAGTGAACCGAACAACATTTTTTTGTACCGGCATGTATTCTGTGAATAGCACAACTTAAATGCAAAAGCACAGACCCTTGATAAGTATGACAACTGGTCCTTGGTTTACTTTTCCATGAAAAACAACTACTTTGTCACATTTAGTAGTGAGCTTCGTTTCAAAATGTGGACGAACTATAGATAACATATCGAGACGAGAAAGGGTTTGCACTGAGCATGGAATGTGGTTGCGATAATATGCAAGTATCCAAAGCCCCTTTTCAAAAGGCTGCTTCATTTAAGGCAGAACCTCAAGACAGACATACACAAATGGCCAAAATGTACAAGCAAGAAAGGCTAAAAGATAATTCACACAAATACTGTAGAACCAGAGGTGAGTGGGTCTTAAACAGGACCTGGTTCTGGAAATGGCATCAAGAAAAAAATCGTTTACACATACGCATCTATGACATTCTAGTAGCAGGAGTCTTTGCCTCCTTTAATACCTGTTACACATCCTCACACAAGAAAGTGCACAAAAAGTAACAGGATTGAAACATCCAAGCAGTAAACAGAAGAAACTGAAGGATAGTGTGCATCAAACATCCCATGTCAGGATGCTTGCAGTAAATACCCATGGCCAAATGAAACCATCTTTGGACAGTTCTGAATTCTTTAGAACAACTCTGGATATCACAGTAAAGGGTGGAAGATCATACTAGAACATGCCTGTTGATAGGAATGAAAGAACATCTGATTTCCAATCCAGAGTAAAAATACTGGAACATAATTTCTTTAACTGTCTGCTACATCTGAAAGCAAACAATGTACTTGAGACTATCCCCACAGATGATCACACACTGGTAAATCACTAGGTTTAATTAACATTCCTGAGGGTTCTAACTTGCTCTTGTTCATCTTGTCTGCAACAATATTTTGCTCGGACAGACTGTAAATCAGGGGTTGGACCTGGTTACCCCTTGTTTCATTATATATCAAACCACTGTGACGTTGTTTGAGACCACTCTCAGAAATGATAGAGGGCTCATAAAATAGAAATGTTTTATTAGTGCCATCATCTCTTAACATTTATGGGATTTAAATTGTCTTTTTATTTTGAGAGATCCTGGATCGGGACTGAATGTCTAGTTTGAGACGACAAAGAAGTGTTTGAGTGTTAAACCAGACAGCCACTGCACAAGTATTGCCCAGAGAAGAGTTGCTGAAAAAAAAACTGTTGAAGTAGCTACAGTCCTAGTAAAATAGGTTTTTGGCTTAGCAGGAAGGGTTCGACCTTTCATGCTACAAGCAAAGGATATGCAATCTGGAAGCCATCTGGACAAGGTCACTTTGGAGGCTAGTTTTCCAACTATCTGTAGGAAAAGCATAAAAAGCTGATTTAACTTCCTAATGTGTTTGGTCCTGTCCAAATAGAATCTTAGCTGGTGATGGAGATTTAAACCATGAAGTATATATTCACCGCTGTTACTGAAATTCAGAAAGAAAACTGGTAAATGACTAGATTGGTTCAAATTAGATTCAGAGGCCACCTTTGGAAAGGAAGGAAGGGTAGTAAGGAAACTGTCTTTTTGGAAAATAAGGTAAGAAAGCATGCAGAATAAGGCTTGAAGTTCTAAAACTCATCTGGCTAAAGTAACTGCGACCAGGAAAAGTGTTTTCTAGGACATAAACTTAAAATCTATAGAGGCAGATTGTTCAAAAGAGCCCTAGTCAAGGTTTGGAAGAGAAAAGGCAAATCCCACCAGCTAACTGGATCACATACTGGAGATGTGAGCAAAAAAGGTATCCTTCAAAAAGGATTCAGACAGTTTTAGAGAAGCAGTTGATAGCGGGCCCTGACTGAATGAAAGTCGAGATGGATGCTAATGGGACCTTGATGTGAAACAGTTAGAACCAGATTGAAAAATACCAGGTAGAAAATCTAATATGGTACCTAGAGAGGCCAAGAACGAATGGATTCAGACCCTTGGAAATACCCACCATTTTCCATTTAATGGTAGAGGGCTTCTGAGAAGAGGAAAGGATATGCACAACTCTTTTTGAAAGAGTGGGATCTCTGTCCATCACTGGAATTGGAGGAACCAACCTGAGGGAGTTCAGATTCATGCAAGGCTGACCCGATGGATGGGATATCAGAACTGGAACAGGCTCCAAGATCCAAGAAGGTTTTACTAGAAGAAGGCGAAAGGGAAAAGAAAACAACTATGTCTGAGACAGAAAGGGGCAAGAAGGACTACAGTCTCTCTGCAATGAGCTGCTTTCACAGAAACTTGATCAAGAGGTTGGAAGAGTAAGCTCCAAAATGGGGCCAGGGGCCAAGCATGCAGCAGAGCATCCCTCTGCGACTGTCCCTTAGAAGGGACAGAGCAAAGTAGCTGCTGCATTTGGTACTGAATGGTGCTAACAAAGAGATCACAGCAAGGCTGGCCCAGTGGCTGAAAATCTGAGCAGCTACTGAAGGATTAAGGTACCATTTGTGAGACATCAAAATGCTCGTGCTGAGACTGTCCACTAGGAAGCTGGAGCTCCCAAGTATGTATGTTGCTATCAGAAAATTGTTGCAAAGACATCATCCATTGACACCCTCATAGCCCTCAGACACAGGGGATAAGATCAGGTTCCCCCCGGTTTATGTACAAAACTTTAGCCCATGTTGTTGGTTTGAATAGCAATCACACCCTTTGGGAGACGGTCCTAAAAGGCCTACAGTGTTAGGGGGACTGTTTTCATCTCCAGTACACTGAAGTGCAAATGTGGACTAGGTACTATGGGCAATCTTCCCAGCATCCATAGTTGTAGTGGTTGTAAGCTGAGGAAGGATAAATGGAAGATCTACCAAAACCTGATCTAAAGTTGGTCATCAAGATATGTGAACGGCAAATGTCAGTGAGACAAACAGGAAAGTTAATCAGAGGAGATACTGTGGACCTTATAGGTGTAGTGGTCAGTTGTAAAATTCTCACAAAGAAACTGGCCAAAGGGACAAGAGACACAGCAGTGGCCATTAGACCAAGAAGACAAAGGATCAAGGAAGCAGAAGTCGTGCTGAGACCAGACTCAAGAGGCACAGTCTAACAATTTGATTGGTGGTGTCCAAATGGCATCCAATAAACTCCAGAGCTTGAAAAGGTTCCAGATTGGATATTTCAAAACTGACTGAATGATGCCTGAAGAGTGATACAGGTGAAGTAACAATCCCTTGCCTGAACTAAGGATGCCCTTGATGTTGCTGTAAAGAGACGGTCATTCAGGTAAGGGAAGACCCGTAATCCCTACAGCCTTTGCCAAGTTGCTACCACTACTATGCACCTGGTGAATATTGGGGAGCTGTAGTGAGACCAAGGGGCAGCGCTTGAAATTGGTAGTTACTGGCACCCAGCCTGAAGTGCATGAACTTCCTGGAATGCTTCGCTATTTTATGTGGTAGTAGGCATCTTTGAGGTCCACAGAGCACATCCAATCATCCTTCCTCAGTAGAGAAGAATGAACTGCACCATCTGGAACATAGTCTGCTTTACATAATGACTTACTTCGCCGAGATGTAAAATGGGTCTGCTTTACATAATGACTTACTTCGCCGAGATCTAAAATGGGTCTGAGGTCCTTGCTTTTCCATGGAACTAAAAAGAATCATGAACAGATCCAGAAGCTCTCTGGTCTGGTGTGACCTCTTAGACAACTTTATTCCCAAGCAGCTTTTGGAATTGTGCTGCTGGTTCCCTTCAGTGAAGGGGTGAAACATTGGGAAGGGATCTTTAGTCTCAAACTTGTGGTAAACTAGAAGGGAATTTTATAGCCTTTGGAAATGACTCAACACCCAAGCATCTAAATGTGATGACCTCCCAAACTTGAGGATGGATAGCAGAGTGCGCTCCCTTCCCTTGCAAACTACATCTAAAGAATAGCAGCTGGGCAAGTTTTCAGGAGTGTTGAAAAGGCTTGCAGAGAAGGAACCTTTAAAAGCCCTGACTTTGAAGACCACCCCTGCCCCTTGGGTGGTGGCCACTGAAGTTACCCCTTCTGCCTCAGGAGGCACCTTCACCTGAAATATCCTTGTGACACTGTTGTAATTTGCAAAGGAACAGTATATTGTTCCCCTCTCTGGTTCCTTGAGAAGATCCTCTGCAGGACAGAAAAGCAAACTCTCATGGTAGATAAAGTCTTACCCTCCTGTTTTGGTCCTGGTCAGAGTGCCCTGAGAGATCTTTGCTCCAAAACAGTTCACCCTTAGGAAGGACCAACACTATGTTCAGTTTGTGATGTATAGGCTCAACTGCATCAGGTTCTCTCCAGGCCCTTCAATCCACAAGAGCAATGAGTGGATTTAGGAGGGGGCAGTACCACCCAAGATGGGGATGGACCCACACCAAAGGCTTCACGAAAGAAAGACTCACCAGTGGTCCATCCCCATTATTGCCCCATCAGTTGTAGGTGATCACCAAAAATTAGTCAGTCATCAAGGGGGAGATTTAGGGTATCCTTCCCCTTCGAGGCTGAAACACTCACTAAAGGATTTGAAGTGCATTTTCTTGCATTGGCTGTTCTTGTGCACCTCCTGGGGGGGGGATGCCACAAAGGGACAAGAAGGCCACAAAAATCTGGGACTGCTCAAAGCTAATCAGTGTGGACTGACCCAGGGACAAGTGATAATACATCAAGACCATAGGAGGATGGGACAATCAGAATGGATCTGACACCAGTGCAAAATTTCACTTCTAGGAGTTAGGCAAAATCCTTTTAATGACATCAAAAGCCAATGCCAAATGACTGGAAAGGGACCCTCCTTTCCTCAGATCTAGGAGAAATCCTGTTTCCAGCCACTGACCTAAACAAGTCCAACATCAAGACCAGAGTCGAGCTGTCCAGAGCCAAAACAAGTAAGACAGGGATGGCATCAACAACCTCAGAGTCAAACATAACCCAAGGCCCTCAGATCCAGTAGGCTTTTTGCTCCAAGACAACAAGCATTGAATGCATCAAGGTAGATGTCGGTGTAGATGGCATCCAAGCTGTCAGCATAGAAGAAGAGGTAATATGGGTTTGTGAAGGAACCATGGTCTCCTGTGCAAAACATGGGTCAGAGGAGGGTAGAAACAAGAGTCAGAACCAAGGAAGAGGACCCCTATCTTCTGGGCTAAGGGTGAGAAAATGATCACCAGAAACATCTGGGCCTTCAGAAAGATTCACATGTGCTGGTCCAAGCCAGATTCTTTAACACTGCTGGTGAACCCAGCAGACTTTGAGGACTTAGAAGACAGCTTATTGGGTTGAGGCAATGGCCAAGTAATCTTTTGGGTCTGGAAGGGAGGGGTCTGGACCTTATGAGGGCAAGGTTCAAGAGTGATGTAAATAAATGGAGAATGGAGCCAACCAGAAACTGGAACTGCTGATAACTTGGGACGAGAAAATCTTCAATATCGGTGACTTGGTCAGATCTGAAGCTGGGTCAGACATAGATCAGTACCAGGGGGGCTAAGAATGTTCAACATTGGCAACTACGCTGGATTCGAGGCTGGAGCGGACCAAGATCAGTATCTAGGGGGAGGGGACTGCTGGGGCTACCGATTCCAGACTCAAGCTGAATGCCAATGAAATGGCATTGGGACCTTTAGAGCCAGCTGACCCTCAGGAGGAGAAATAGTAGGTAGTTTCCTGAACTCACTCTCTCTTCCTATCTGGATTTCTGTCTTTCCTCAGGTTTTTCTTCTTGCTTTTCATTTTTTTTTCTCACTTTCATTGACTGTCCATCTATTTTTACCTGCCTGCAAACTTTTTAGAGGGAGAAGGAGAAAGTAGCTAAGGCAGGAGCAGAACAGGAGAGATCATACCCTTTAGAACCAATTTTCCCCTCTGGTCAGCCACAGCCCTGGCTGCAAAGACAGCACAGACCTGACAATTTGTGCCAAGGTGTGCCACACCAAGACAGTACACACAATGGTCATGAGACTCTTGGGGAAGAAACTTGGGCTCACACCACAAGAACTTTTTGAAGCCCAGAGTCTTTTCCATATCATACAGCCACAATGTCATCACAGCCAACAGTAGAATATATCAGGAATACCTTACAAAAAAACATTTTTTTTGTTAGCAGCAACATGGAGAGCTCACAACACACAGATGCAAACACACTTAAGACACTCACAAAATAGCTGAAAAAAACAGAAAATATTTTTTTAAATGTAGACAAATATAAGGAATCACTAGTACTACGAGGAGAGACTGGGCAAAAAAATGGAGAAAAAGCACTTCGCTAATGGAGCTTTCCTGGAACACATCTGACCCTGGAAATGGCAAGGTTTAGGTGTGCATGGCATTACGGAAGAGGAGGTGGAGCTTTGGAGCTGAAGATTCTGAGATGTCAGACTCAGATCCAATCAGATCACATAAAACCATGGGTTGGAGATGGATAGAAAAAAAGACAATAATGGATAAAAATATTTACAAGAGGTTCCACTCAGCAAAGTACGAGTCAAATTATAATATTCAGAGATGAAACTTTGGCAACCACTAAACCTCAACAGTACCTCAAATCACCCAAAGCTCATACAGAAGCATTCTCTTTGACAGCAAAAGTGTTTTAAACTTTTGGCACCCTAGCCACTGATTTTATCTTTCTTCCCTCATGAAGGGCAGTGGTTAAGACACAAAGTGCTCCAAAGTTTTGGAGGCTTGCCACTGGGAGTACTGCAACAATGATCTAATGATGAACATTAACAAAATACAACTGTGCTAGCCTGAACTTGTTTTAAATTATTACTGCTGTCTCACCTCTCCTCAACCTGAGCTTTAATTACCTTGCCTCAGAATTGTAGTACTGAACCCAGAACATTTTTGTTGAGGACAGTATATAAGAGGAAATGCGGAGGAGTTGCACATATGCTCCTGTTTAGCATATTATCCACATTTAAAACAGATTCTTAATGCATTAGAACTACATGGCAGAGCAGTTCAGAGTTAGACAGTTAACCTAGTAGCTACTTGTCATCTACTGCAATTTTTGATAAACATAAATCTTGGAAAATACCAAATGAGGCTACACAGCAGTTAACAGATATGGCAATAATGCTAGCAGATATTTAATACACATTAATCAGGGTGCTCTTCTGAAGAGAGAGTGACCACAATACACAAGTAATGAGAACTGCTATGAAAAATAGGTTAACAAAAAATGCAGGTGGTGGAAGGGACAGTTAACGTCAGCTATAGGAGGTAGTGTTGGACAAGTTTGGGATGCAGTGCAGATATTAAATCGACTGAGATAATTAATGGAAGAAAGGGAGCAAGGAAAGGGACTCTAGGACAAAAGAAAGTAAACATCAAGGTTAAAAAAAAAGCTACCACAAAACAGATATCTACAGACCTTTTGAAATGGGGGAGTAGCAGCACAAAGATATTGATGAGATAAGCGCAAACAAAGAAATAAATGACAGATGGTGGGGGGGGGGCATAAGGAAAAAGCAGAGTCAAAAAAATAAAATGTAGTGCCCACGGGTACGTTGACAGCAATTACACCGGGAGATCAATGCTCTTATGTATCCCACTGAGGAAAAGTGGGAACCAATTTGTATTCCACTGCCAAACGCAGTCAAAAATGTTAAATGCTGAATACCCAGGGGACAAGCTGAGATGTTGGAAACAGGATGATAGCTGCCGTAGACTGTCATAAATGAACAGAGTGAGCCCCTCCAACAGAATTGATTGTGAAGAGTGACAGCGGACTACAAAGGCCTGAATAAACTCACACCAGCACTGGCAGCTGCTATTACTGACAGTGTGACCATTGTGGAAAACTTATGTTCAGTTGATGGACCATATCATGAAGTTTTGGGCATGGGTAATGCTTTCTTCTCGACTCTAAAAGCTCAATTTGCTTTTACATAGGATGGTAGACTGTATACCTTCGGAGTTCTATCCCAAGGTTACGTACGCAGTATCGCCCTTCATCACGGACAGGTAGTAGGAGACTGCGGCTTGAAAAAGTGATTGTATTCCATTACAAGGATGACATTAGTAGAGCAACTTCATGTGGAAGCTGCACTGCAAACTACAATAAAATATCTTCAGAACCGTGGATGAACTGTGAATAAAACAACATGAGGTGCTTCTGTGAAATTTTTTGGAATGATATAGAATGCTCCAAAAAAGAATAAAAAGACATGCCAGCTGCAGCAATAAAGCATACAGAAAATTGCTGTACCAAAAACAAAGCAGAAGGCACAAGCCTTTCTGGGAGTGATGAGGTTCTAAAGAGCATTTCTGCCCCTACCTTGTACTACGTTTGCATACCATCTAACATGCAACCTGGAAAAAGTATAATTTAACATAGGCTCCCAAGCAAAAATAGCACTCAATGAAAAGAAAAAACCCTTACGACAAAATGTTGGATTGGGTCCAGTAGACCCTTCGCATCATTTATTCTCCGAGTGACTGCTCAGAACAATGGAATGTCCTGGGGGCTTTGGCAGTAAGACTGCAGAGGCCAGAAGCGGCCACTGGGATTTTGCTACAAAAGTTTTATTGGAACACCAAGTATGACACAGCCCCCTAAAGCAACATGCGTTAGCTGTGTGCATTGCTCTGCTGCATGCTGAAGAAAATCACAAAACAGCAACAGGTGTTGTAAAGGTAGACTAATGAATCAAAAGGGTAGTTGCATGATTACATTTTCATTATGGAACTTGTCCTGCAAGCTTCAACCTTCAACCGTATAGAAGTGACAATGGTATCTACAAGAACGAACTAAAATTGTGCCCTGGGTGTCCCAAATGCAATATAAACCAAATGAACTGGTTATTTTAAGATACAGATAACAATGAATAAGAGCATCACAAAATACTGATGTCGCCTATATGTAAACTGTCTGATCAGCTGACCACAGCAGACAGAAAGCATAATTCATTATAGGTTCTGCTAAAAATCAACACTATTGGCAGAAAATGGACAATAGCTGCATACTGGCCATAAACAATCTGTACTGCATGATAAAGGTTCTGCAGGTTCCAGTAATTGGGCAGAACTACATGCAGTAGCATAGGTCATCAGTAACTTGGCCAACACTGACATCTGGCTAGTATATAAAGGACAGACCATGCATTTACCAGTATGGCAGCAAAAATACTGGATGATTCAGGTTAAACCCTTATAGGGAAGTTCTGAAGACTGGCCAAAAAATCTGGGAAAAGCCCAAAAATGTAAAATACACACTGAATATTTAGATTCCCATATGCCCTCTATATTAAAGGAAGCACACCCTGCAAGTGGCTAAAATGGTATCAATAAGGAAGAAGACAACAATGGAATGGGCACAACAGCATGGAACAATTTTAAACAGACATGGCTTTTGATCATCATTAAGTAATGTGATATTTGTTAATAAAGAAAACACAGACATTTACAGCCAAGATCACATGGACAGATACACAGAGGTAGCAGACGAGTAAGATGTGGCAAACAGACTATACACTTATTTTAGTTTACTAATGTCTTCACCAAGTTATCCTTGTTTGGGAAACAGCTGCACCATTCAAGAGACACTTCACACACAGACAATGCAATCATAGCAATCCTATTCTATTACATAGTAAAGATATTGCAAACTTGATAGCAGACTGCTAATATTAACATTAAACATCTGCATACATCTTAACGGCCATCCATAAATCATTCAGACTTCCAACTTTCAACACATTTTTAGAAAAAGATTCAGACATACATCAGGCAGTGGCTAAAATGATCAGAGTACCAGAGGCGAAACATCTGCAAATTTACTACTCCATCCATTACTAAAATGTATACAAAACGCACAGAAGCTTGCAACAGTATATTCTTTAAATTCTCACTCTGCACAAGTGTCTCAATCCACAGAGTAGAGTACAGAGGTCATTGCACTTATTCTTTGCATGTGGCTCAAGCTCCTCAAAAGCAGAGTATGAAAATGTGCGACTGCAGCACTAATATGCATGCTTTTGCATTATAGTTAAAGCTACCCATTGCAGGAATTAATTATAGCTAAAGTTAAGATTGCAGCATTTATGTCTTATAATAATACATGCTTTATTAGCACCACTGCAGAATTAAGCTACACCTGCCTTGAGTTTCATTATACACAGAGAAGGGAACCAATTACAAAATATACTAAAACCACATGAATGAGGTAAGGAGCGCTTTGCCATACAGTAACAAACTTCTGTGTATGTTTGAAGAGTAATTTCTTTCCAGCATCTATGTGAGAAAATACCACGTACATGCCAGACACGAGGCAAGAATATGCAGTGTGACAACAGAAAGTACAGAGAATGTCTTGGTTCTAGCACTTTGACTTGTGTGAGAATAGGTTTTTAACTGCGCAATTTCTAGAACAAATCAGCAGATATAAAACATCAAGGTTCTGTTACACAAACGAAATGAAAGTTACGTACTTACAATGCTGCATCCTTTTCACCTTTAATCTGTTCAACCTGACAGATGAGAATACTACTAATTGTCAATTCTGATCCAAAGGTTTAATTCTCCTAGCTCCCTCAAATTTCCATAATATCCTTGTCCTGACTCTACCCTCAGATTGAGTACACTGCTTACTAAGAAAAGGATGTGTACAGAATGTCAATCACATAACCAGAAAGTGGTCGAAGGACAGAACAGCTTTAAGCAGGTCTAGCAGGTCCTTATGAGGTGGAATGACAATCTGGACTGGGGACAGTGGGAGGGATGCTGAATCATATGGACTAAGGATGAAAACATCCAGCAATATTATGGCAGTCTGATTCAACTGGTGGGACAGAATCCTAAGCTACCCAGTTTCCTTGGAAAAAATCATGACAGGATACCTTTAAAAGCATAAACTCTGAAGCAGGCTATTGATATAAATACAGTATACAATTTACTGTTTAGCAAAGGTATGCAACTTAGACCATGTTCCTGCAGCTCAAGTGTGATTTATGACTTTCTGAAAGGCTAAAGAAGCTGTAACTGTCCTGGTGGAATGACCTTTAGGGTTAGTGGGCAAGGTCTTATTTCTAGAATATGCAGAGGTTACATATAACCTGGCAGTCATCTGGTCAGAGTTATCTGACTCAGTCTAGAAGAAGCAAAGACTAAAAAAAGCTATGAATCTTTTCCAGTGTCTTTGGTTCCGTGAAGATAAAAGTAGTCATCTAGTACATCCAATGTGTATGGGAATACTCTCCCCTCCACTGATGTGACTAGGGATGAATACCACTAGAGGAATCAGCTGATTTCAGTTGATTTCTGATGCTATTTTAGGAATAAAGGAAGGACTGGTTCTTAGAAATCCTATAATTGTGGAAAATCAAATGAGGTAGAATACAAAGCTAAAGTTTATAGTGTCAATAGTCACTTAGCTGATGTAATGGCTAGCAAGAGTTGGGGTTTCTGTGAAAGGAATTTTAGAGCAGCAGAGCATGCTTGCTCAAAGGGGCTTGTGTTAAGAATTCTAGTATACGGTTTAGGTCCCAGTGAGGTGTAGAATGCCTTGCATAACTTGTGGGTTGCTAGAGATCAACAGTAAAATCAGTTATAAAAATCAGATACAGATGACATCTGGACTTTGTTAATGAAATAACTAGAGCCAGCACTGAATAAAATAGATATGCACTAAAATATAGGTGGAAAAGGTGACCAAAAAGGGATCAAAACTTGTTAATTTGCCTCTACAGAGGAACATTTCCACTTGTATACATTTTATCCATGGATTCATTTTAAGATGCTGGTAGAATTCAGACACTGGAAAAGGCAAGGATTTCTGGCCATCAATGGAACTGAAGAAACCAAGCAGAGCAGTTAGACAGCCTAAGTCTGGGTGATGCTGTTCGAATGAATGAGAGAGAGAGAGAGAGACCGACACAAACAGAGGAATATCTGGCTGGGGTTCCAGAAGCCAAGGCTGCTTCAGTAATTAAGGCCTGAGCATGAGAAATCAGAATCATCTGGGCCATAATGGAGCAATGAAGATGACAATGGCTTTACATGCAAAAGCTTTCATTAAGACATTGATTAGTGGAACTGGAGGAAAAGCATAAAGAAGTTGGGGGGGTGGGACCACTGACAGACCAGAGCATCTCTCTGGGACCATCCCTTTTAGAGGGATCAAGGAGATATAGCGGTTACATTTAGCATTGGACAGGAGAGGCAATAGATTGCAGCAAGGATGTCCCAAATAGCTAAAGATGAGTTGTGCTACTGTAGGATCAAGAGACCACTTGTGAGGCAATAGAATAATCTGCTTAGCCTGTCCAGACAGCTGACTTTCCCCAGGGATGTGTACTGTTACCAGAAAGTGGTATGAAGCCATTGTCCACTGCCATACTTCTCAGTTTCTTTGCAAAGGGAGTAAGATGCGATTCCTCCCTGCTCATTTAGGTACCATAATACTGACATTGAAAAACAGTATGGAGATCACACCTGGGGAAAGATGTTCTGGAATGCCTGCAATACTAGGAAATCATCCTCATGTTTAAGATGCTGATGTGAAGACTGGCCTCTGTCTCTGACCATGATCCTTGGACCATTCTTCCCTCATGATGCCCCTTCCCCAACCCAAACAGGAAGAGTCCTTGGTAACGGTCACTCTCACAGTTGGAAGATTGAAAGGTTTCCCCATTAAAATTAAAGGGGAAACTAGCAATCACCTCAGATTTTTTAATTTAATATTTGTTTACCGGGAAAGTGCGACTTGGAATGAAGCCAATTTTCAGAGGAGGCCCAGGGAGAAACACTCCAGATGCATGTCTTTAAATTGTGGGAGGAAACCAAAGTACCCAGACGAAACCCACACGAACGCAGGGTGGACATGCAGACTCCACTCAGAAGACACCCCAGCCAAGTGGAGAACCTCTTGCTGTGAGGCAACAATGCTACCGCTGCACCTCTGCGTCATCCCAACACTCAGAAAACCAGACAAGATATTCTGCCCTACTGAAAATAGGCTGCACTGGAGCAGGCCTCCTCTAGTTGACTGATATTTTAGCAGTAGACACCAGAAAAGAGCTGTCAGAAGGTACAGCAGTCGTTGCCTGAAAACGTGAGTAAGACATAAGGAAGCATTGACAGAATTTAGTAGTTGGGACCATTGATCACTTAGCATCTAATAAAAGTATCCTCTTGTATAAACAGGCATGGGAAGCCATCAGAACTCATGGTGCAGTTGGACTGAAATCCCTCAGAACCAAGGTACAGCACTGGCCTGAAATCCTTGTTTTTCTATGCAACTGAAAAGAATCTTGGTACCTGACCTTCTCTTGTCTAGTTGGACCTCTTGGATGGCTTTTTTCCAAGTTAGTGTCGGTCTCTCTTTTTGCACACTCTGTGCTAGTGGGGTGAAACACCTGGTAGTGGAGTAGAGAATGTTTTGGTGTAAAATAAGAAAGCAGGATTATATTGCCTCTAAATATAATTTCTCTCACCAAGTTGTTTGACCATTCATACAGCTGAGTGGACTAATAGCCCCTGATTGCCTCCAGGAGGGGACAGCAATCAAGCAAGCTTTCAGGAACACTGGGACTGTTTTGCCTGGAAGAGGGATATCCAAATCCCTGGTTCTGTGGACTAGCTCTGCCTCTAAAACCAGTGTCTATTAAAGGGGCCACCTCTGCCACAGCAGCTCCTGTAAGAACAGAAGCCAAAAGGATTGTTATTAAACCACAGAGAATTGGATCCTTACAATTCTGGTTAAAGGACATCTGAGGGAATCTCAAAATGGACATATATGGCAGACATTTTGCATTCCTGCTCACTCTTCTGTAGTTCCTTTCACCTCTGGTCCAAATAAGGAGAAACCATCTCTATTGTGCCTTTTTTAGGCAAGGTTCAAATGACAAATTCACCACCGTAACAGGTACAAGCAAGCAAAATCTGAGGGTAATGCTACTCAATGCTGGAAGTCTAAACCTCAAAATGCATTCACTCGAGGCACTCCTTAAAATGGAGAACATCGATATCTGTGTAGTGACAGTGACCTGGTTCAAGGCTCCAGAGAGCACCCCTGCATTACCAGGCTATAATTCATACCACACCTTTCGGCCACCTAACCTGGACCGAAAAACTAAAGGCGGAGGCGTGTCCATATTCATTAAGGATAGCCACACCACCAGGCTAGTTGCTCAGCATAATGCATCCGAGATTATCCAAGTGTAACTAATTCTGGGCAAGACCACAATCCAAATTGCAACTTGCTACAGACCCCCCACCATGCCCCAGGATTCCCACTCCTCATTTCTTGATACACTGGAAAATATTAGGGTACAACCCAACACCCTAATAATGGGGGATTTCAACTACCCCACCATTAACTGGGAAAACTACTCATGTACCAAGTCTTTTGCTCAACGTTTTTTTAGAATTCATAAATTCCAATGCCATGAATCAACTTATCCACACCCCCACCAGGGGCAGCAATATCCTACACCTGGTCATTACCAACATGGGCGACTGGGTGTTCCACACCAGAGGTCAATTCCTCGTTGGTCAGATCCGACCACAAGCTAATCACCCTAGACACCCACATCCCACCCCTACCTCACATTAGGGAAACCACCGTAAAAAATTTCTCCAAAGCCAACTTCACACTTCTTAAGGCAGAAGAGGCAAACTTCACGACACCCATGTAGACGGACAGTAGAGGTACAACTGCTGAATCCTAAAAAAATGCACTTTATAAGCACTTAAACAAGTGCATGATCATGCTATCCCTAACAGAACCAAGATGCTATCCTCCAAAAATGGAAACCAATCTGGTGGTCCCCTGCCATAAACAAACTACAACAGAAGAAAGAAACTGTTGCAAAAAAGAGCAAAATCCCATAATTGGAGGAACTCCCTGGTCAGTCGCAGTAAGAAGCTGAGATCCCTCATAAAATCCTCCAAAGCTAGTTACGGAAACAAAATCGCCACCAATTCTAAAGACAACTACAAAGCATTCTATAGCTATGTCAAGAATCTCAATGGCAACACTCAGATCTACTCTGAATTACAGCACAATGGCACTAAATATACAGAACCAGCTGATATTGCCAACATCCTGGCAGATAGTTCAGTGCTAACTTTACCCCACCCCCTCACCCCCTAAAGGGCCCATCTCTATACCGGAAGAATGCAAAGTTCCTGTAATCAAGGCAGCACAAGTAAAAACCACACTCTCCAAAGCCAAGAACACAGCATCCATGGGACCTGACAACATCCCAGGCTGCGTTCTACATGAACTGCAGAATGAACATGCACCCCGCCTAAGCACCATGTTCAGTTGTAGCCTCACCTCAAGCTTTGTGCACACTAAATAGCACACAGCGACGGTTATCCCACTCCACAAAGGGGGAGCCACCACAGACCCCGGGATCTACCACCTCATTAGCCTAACAAGCCTGGCCTGCAAGGCCATGGAATGTATCATCATGGAACTTATAAACAAAGGCATTGGTAATCTCAAACTCTGGACCTCACCCAGTTCGGGTTTGTAAAAGGCAGATCATGTCTCCTAAATCTGACAGACTTCTTTGAAGCAGTCACCAAAGCCGTAGACGAGGGTAAGGTGATTCACACAGCCCATCTAGATCTCGCCAAGGCGTTTGACACCATCCTCCACTCTGGAATTATAGATAAACTCACTAAACTAGGTATAAATCCCTATGCCACAAGATGGGTTGCCAAATGGCTCACTGACAGAACCCACACTGTGAAAGTAGCAGACTCCAATTCTGACTTCAGGCCAGTGACAAGTGGAGTACCACAGGGTTCAGTCCTGGGTCCTCTCCTGTTTGGTATCTACTTTTCTGAAGTACAGGCTAACAGAAGGTCTTTGGCTAATAAAGTTCGCAGAGGACTGCAAACTATGAACCATAGTCAAGTCCCCAAATGATGTGGACATGCTACAGAAGGGCCTCACTGAGACAGATGCCTGGTGTCAGAGCCATGGCCTCAAGCTCAATGCCAAAAAGTGCATTGTCATCCCATTTGGTAGAAACTCTGTACCCATGAGCTACCAACATAGGTGGCAGCCTACTTAACACCGAAAGTGTGATAAGAGACCTTAGGACACAGGTGGACAGCAGTCTCTCCTTTGATAATCACATTGTCTTAATAGTCAGGAAATCCTTCTATGTGGCACATCATCACAAAAGGGTTCTCATCCAGGGAAAAAAAAAAAAGAGGTCATTGTTCCCCTCTACTCGACACTCATTAGACCCATTATAGAGTACAACACCCCTTTTGGAATGTACCTCACAAGACATCTGCAGCAGCTGGAAAGGCCACAGAAATACCTCACAAAGAGGATTACTGGCCTCAAACAGATGCCCTACAGTGACAGTCTCAAAAAACTCCAGCTTTACTCCGTAGCATATTGCCTATTCCGAGGTGATCTCTGCCTAACATATAAAGCTATGTCAAACCCAGAGCTGTTGGACATGCTACACCTAAAGAAATCCCAATCCCTCTGAGCTACACACTCTAGGGACCTAAACCTTGTCACCACAACAAACAGGACATGCTGGAGGGATAGATTCTTGTCCCAGAGACTTCCCATACTCTGGAACAAGCTACCCATCTATGTCAAGCAAAGTTCCTCATTAGCACTCTTCAAGAAAAATCTTGATGAGTGGATGGGAAATAGGAAACAGACCCCGGAGATCACTTCTGTGGCTCTGCTCGACAGAGGCACAGGAAAATAACTTTCTTGGGTGGTGTAAGCCAGGGAACCTTGTTCGCTAGGCTTACTTAGGCCCTTGGGCCGATGGCCTAGTACCTACCTATGAACCTATAAGTGTAATTGAAGGACACCTTGAAGTTATCCAAAGTCGCACAAGTAATATAGAGCATAACACTCTTGCTGCTCCACAGCAATTCATGTGTGTGATTTTTGTAAAGCATTTGGGACAAGAAAGCCCAAATGTGTAAGCATGCTTTCCCATTGTGTCCACTACACAAGACTGTGTTTGGCAGCTAGACAGTTGCTGTACCTTCGGACAGCTCATTTCTAATGTCTACCACTAAAATATTAAAGTCAACTAGAGGAGGCTTGCTCCAATGCTGCCTATTTTCAGTAGGGCAGAATATCTTGCCTGGTTTTCTGAGTGTAGCCTCACTGGAGTCTATTTTCTGGCATGTCATCCTGGGGATCAATTCTGTGAGACTGCAACAGCAAGAAGCCCCACTAAGGAGTAGAAGGTGTAGTCAGGAAAGCCTGAAACACTTCCTAGTCCCGAGAGGGTGGGCCAAAATCCTCTCTAGCACATTAATTCAAGAATTTTGTCAAAGTTAGCATCTTCAAGAGGGGACAAGGGGAACCCTTTTGAAGAGAAGTCTATGTGCCTGCTTTTGCACATCCTCTTCCTGGGAATATCCACAAGGAGGTTCATCCAAAATTCCCAGAAAAGTCAGTTCAGGCCTGGGGAGGGCCTTTTCGAGGTTTTACTTTCTGCCGTATCTGAGGGATGAGTGATGAGAAGGTTGAAGGCCTGATTGTTGTGTGCCAGGGACTGGAACAGATACCAATGTAGTCCTTCCGTGGGTGTGGCAAACATTCTCTTGATCACCCCTAAAATCAATCTACAGTCCATCAGCACTGGGAGGGAGTCCTTACTTGGCACATCTGTCACTACTCAAGTTGCCGTAAGTGGCACCAAGGGACAAGACTACTTATGTCAAACACCCAGACCGCTACACGGTGGAGCTTGGCACTACCACATTGAACAGGAAGTACTATTAGAGAGAATGGCAGTGACCAAGTTTGCGCTGAGAACTGCACAAATTCTCAGCTTCAAGTGGTTAGCTCAAAGACGCCCTCGACAAAGGTATCAGCATCAAATGAGACAGATGAAAAATAGTCGGTACCATGGAAGAAGCACCAGCTGGTACCAAGTATACAGGCTCTGACCTAGCTATCAGCTCCTGAACCAAGAGGAAAGGATCTAGTACAGGGGATGGAGGGGAAAACTGTATCCATTCTGGATTCTAGTCCAGTTCTGATGCACTTTGAAAAGGATCTGGTGAACCTGAGAGACAATGTAGACAGAAGGTGGGAGGACATGAAATGAGACAATTCCTTCTCGGATAAACGCCAGCTCACAGTTTTCTTCAGGGATTTGTCAGGTATCAGTATCTGCTCCAAATTAAACATGTTTGGAGGGATAGCTTTGCTACCAGCATTTATTCAGTGCATTTATTCTGAAGGTACAGTTGCTCGACATTCTCAGGCTAGGCAAGAACTTTAAGGTCCATTTGCTCTTGCCAAGGAATCCTAATTTGCCCTCTGCTCTCCAGCAAGAGTCTGGTTGTAAGTGGCAATCTGTTCAGCAGGAAAAAAACAAAACAGAACATTCTTTTATTTAAATGTTCAAAACAACTGGACAACCTAGATGAACAGATGCAGCAAAACCTTTGTTCACGAGGGTTCAGCTTTAAAGATAAGAAATTCCTGAATACTCTTTCCTGATATATTAAAATACAGCAAAAATATGCCTATATGAATGTCAGGATATAAGCAGGCCTTATTAACTTTAATTATGCGAATAGATGAAAAAGTGATACCAGAAAGTGGAAATCAAGTGTTAGACTGACCCTGGAAAACGGGTTAGGTGCTATAAAGGAAATAAAGCAGCAGCAAGGGGGGTTTTGTTAGACAGGAGAATGATCATTACCTTCTAAATAAGGCCAGAGTAATAGGAAAGAAGGGAATGTTGGGGAGAACTGAAAATGGTGCAAAACTAAGAGTAATGAATGATGCAGGCTTTTTTAGCTGGAAATGTTTGTAGTTTGAAAGGTTAAAGTTTGAGAAAAGAGAATGTGTGCATTCAATAAGTACAGGGCTGTGATACATCTAGCATAATCTATTGTGCATTGAAAGTGAGTGTATTTTTCTATCTCCCACCATGACATTTTGCTTTATACCCCTCAACATCATCTCACTCGGTTACAAAAATACAAAGGTAAATACGAAGATATGAACAAAACACAAATATGAACAAGTTAGCAGTGGTCAAAATCTCCACTGCAGTGCAGCTATATTCAACCTTAATGTCATTTTCTTTCACACTTTTCCGTTTCATACTCTACCCATTACTATTTGGTTAAACACTTACTTAAGGAATCCATCACTCCAAAAGCATCATGACACCACAATGGCATATAGGTTTTTAAAGATAGCATACACAAAAGGGTGTCACGGTTATTAATACTTAGGATACAATATCAGGTCTGTCTTTACTCAGATCCGTTTTCCTGAAGAATGGGAGTTGAGACTCTGAGGCTCTAGAAAGTGGTTTTAGCAAAATCTTCAAAAGAAGCTAAACGGAGAAAATAACTGTCACTGGCCCTTTCACAGGACTTCACACGCTCTCTTTGTAGAATAAAGACCATCACTGTCCCACTCAAAAATTTCTGACAGAAAGTTTCAGTCTCTTGTAAAAGATACACATTCTGGATAAATTGTCAGATATTTCAGACTCTTCTTCCTTCCAAGGCAGAAGCACTGATAATTGGGGATTCTGTCTGATTCATATAAGCTTCCTCAACTGATTACAAAGTAAATGTAGTCTCCGCAAAAGCTATATATTCTGGAGATTGTCAGGTATTTCTAAATCCTCTTTTCCTTCCAGTCAGCTCAGGTGCTGAAAAAATTGGGCATGGGAGGATGGGAATAAATTGGCATTTGCTGCCTCACCCATTCTGTAGAGGGTGTTTAGAGTGACCTCAGGTCAACCTGCTCTCATGTAAATGAAGGCTTGCATGTTACCAGTGACCACGGGGTCATGTGTGTGAAATTCCAAGCCAATGATGGCAGTTCTCAGTTGTGTGCGTTTGGGGGCACTCATACATGGGGATCATACAATCAAGCAGATGCGCACATCAGCCACCAGAGGTGGGGTTAAGGCTAAAACAAATGCCACCATGCCACAATGCTAGAAAGGGCACAATCACCACTATGGCTGCCTATACAATAGCACCCTCTCCAACCTTCTATCAGCCCTTAGTGGGAGTGCTCAGGACAGTGGTACAAATGCACTAGGGTGATGGGGGGGCTGAGTGGTTCACATGCACAGTTGGGATAAAATATACAGAAAGATATCTATGCCAACAGACATACAGAACAGGTCAAAGTCAGAACATAATCTGCCTGACAATCTGTGTATCAAAAGTTAACCATTTCTAAAATAAACACACACACACACACATATATATATATATATATATATATATATATATATATATATATATATATATGCAGTAAAACAAAGTACACAGATTTCCTATGTTCATATTTGATTAACTCTAACATCTTTGAATTTATGAACTTTACCTGTGGAAGAGAGGATGTGCCTGGAACAATGTAGATTCCCACAGACCCAGGGGGATTGCTGTTTAACTGAAGGGCTTTATCCATTCCTGCAAGGCAAAGAACAAGTTGTAGTGATGTGTTGCAAGTTAGTTCAACATATCGTATAAAACATGCTAGTGTTTTATTAAAACTAAGAGATTTTTGTTTGGTTTCCATCAGCTCCGATCACCTATCTTTTAACCCCACACTCTCATTATACCTTCGTTCCACCAACGTTATATGACACATAATCACATATTACTTCATGACAGGATGCTTACTCCATTCCAAGAATTAACCTCTCAATGACCACAGTAATCGACTAACGGAGAGGACTTTTCATTAAATGGTCATACCCTCAGGCTAATCCTGCTTGCTGCACATACAATGTAGGCAAACGTCAATTCCTTTGATATCCAATACCAAGACCCGCACTCCACGTTCCTAAGCACATTGGAGAATAATGGGGTCCAACTTAACACTCTCATACTGGGCGACTTCAACTACCGATCCATTAACTGGGAAAACTACTCATGTACCAATACAATTGCCCAACGTTTCCTGGAATTCGTTAATTCAAATGTCCTGGACCAGCTCGTTCTTACCCCCACTAGAGGTAGCAACATCCTTGACCTGGTCATTACTAACGGACAACCATTGCTCTATACCAGTAGTTAACTCCTCCCTGGTTAGAGCTGACCACAAACTAATCACCCTGGAAATCCTCATCCCCCAACCTCCACCCCCCCCCCTGCAAAGGTAACCACCATGAAAAACTTCTCCAAAGCTAACTTTGGGCTCCTAAAAACAGAGGTGGCTAACTTCATGGCACCCATGCAAACAGAGAATAGTTGCATGACTGCTGAATCATACACCAATGCGCTGTACACACGCATACACAAATGCATGGATTTTGCCATACCCAATAGAACCAAGACGCTCTCCCCCCAAAAAAGGAAGCCAATCTGGTGGTCCCCTGCCATAAAAAAAAACTCTACAACAGAAGGTGGAAACTGATGCGGAATAAGGTTAAGTCCCAACAGTGGAAAAACTCCCTTATTAGCCTCAACAAAAAGTTGAGATCCCTCATCAAATCCTCTAAAGCTAACTATGAAAACAGAACTGCAGCAGATGGTAAAGACCACCACAAGGCCTTCTATAGTTATGTAAAGAATCTCCATGGCAATACCCAGATTTGCTCTGAGCTACTGCACAATGGTACCTCCTATACCGAGCCAACAGATATTGCCAATATACTGGCCGACAGATTCAGTGCCAACTTTACCACTCCCCCCCCTCCAAAGGAACAATCACAATACCAGTAGACTGCCAGGCACCCAGTATTACTGCTGCACAGGTTAAAACAGTACTGTCCAAGGCCAAGAATACAGCTTCCATGGGACCTGACAATATCCCTGGCTGTGTTCTACATGAACTACAGAGTGAACTGGCACCTCACCTGTGTGCCCTCTTCAATCACAGCCTCACCTCAGGCTTTGTCCCTACCGAATGGCGCACTGTTACAGTCATCCCTCTCCACAAAGGAGGAGCGACTACAGACCCTGGAAACCATCTCCCCATTACCCTGACAAGTCTGATATGCAAAGCTATGGAATGCATCATCATGGACCTAATAAACAAGGATATAGGGAATCTCCAAACTCTGGATCCCACACAGTTTGGTTTTGTGAAGGGTAGATCATGCCTGCTCAACTTGGTCGACTTTTTTGAGTCAGTCACTAGAGCTGTGTATGAAGACAAGGTGGTTCATACAGCCTACTTTGATCTGGCCAAGGTGTTTGATACCATTCCCCATTCAGGAATCATAGAAAAACTCACTAAGCTATGCATTAACCCCTATATCACTAGGTGGGTTGCAAACTGGCTCACAGATAGAACCCACAGTGTGAAAGTAGTGGACTCCAAGTCAGACTGCAGACCAATCATGAGTGGAGTCCCACAGGATTCGGTCCTGGGTCCTCTTCCATTTGGTATCTACTTCTCTGAAGTCCAGGCCAACACAAAGGGTCTCTGGCTGACAAAGTTCGTAGACTATTGCAAGTTGGGAGCTATTATCAACTCCCCAAGTGATGTTGACATCTTACAGAAAGGCCTCACCGAGACCAGCGACTGGCGTCAGAACCATGGCCTTAAGCTCAATGCCAAAAAAATGTGTAGTCATCCCCTTTGGGAAAAACCCGGGTCCCATGAATTACCACATCGATGGTATTCCACTGAACACAAAAGGTGTTACAAGAGATCTGGGAACACAGGTTGACAGCAGTCTCTCTTTTGACCACCACATTGCCACTGTGGTCAGAAAGTCCTTCTATGTGGCACACCTCATTACTAAGGGTTTTGTGTCCAGGAAGAAAGAGGTCATTGTCTCCCTCTACTCTTCCCTCATTAGGCCAATCATGGAGTACAATGCCCCATTTAGCACGTACCTCACTAAACACCTGCAACAACTGTAGAGGCCGCAAAGTACTTCACAAAGAGGATCCTAGGCCTTAAACACTTGTCCTATATGGACAGACTCAAAAAAACTCCCATATCGCCTACTTAGAGGCGATCTCTGCTTGACATATAAAGCCATGTCTAATCCAGTTCTGTTAGAAATGCTACATCTAAAGAAATTCCAGTCCCTCAGCACCACATGCTCCAGTGACCTCAACCTCATTACCACAATTAACAGAACATGCTGGAGGGCCAGGTTCATAACCCAGAGACTGCCTTGCTATGGAATAGATTTCCCATACATGTCAAACAGAGCAATTCACTGACCCTCTTCAAAAAAAACCTTGATGAGTGAATGGGAAATAGAAAATTCACCCTGGGGATCACTCCAGTGGCTCTACTTGACAGAGGCACTGGGAACTAAGGTCGGGTAGCACGATGTCAGGGTAATCCTCTGGGTTAGGTTTGTAAAGGCTCCAGGGCCATTAGCCTAGTACACACCTATGAATCTCCACACCCTCAATGTCATCCAATAACTTTCCATTTTCATTAAAGCTCACACAGTACTTACCCACTTATAGCTACGGTTCTCGACTACATCAGAGGATGCCCCTACTACAGAGACCCTATCTTACTTCCTTCAGAATAAGACTACTGGAATAAGTTACTCATCTTGTCTCTTCCACCCAGTTCCACAACTGCTGGATCTTCTACTTGAAACCTACCGTCTGTATCACAGTCCCAACAACTTCTAAACTAAAAAAAATTATAAATTTTAAAGACGTTTGCTGTCCAATGTCTGAGCTGGCCATGGAAGTATGGAACCCAGACAGACAGTCATTGGTACAAAAATTACAGATTGCAAGCATATGCAACAAATTTATAGGTGTTAGAGTCAGATCACTGCTGCACACAGCACATCACATCACAGGAAATTGCACAACCATCCAGAATGACTCTGTTTGGATATTGCACAAAGGGTTTCCTTTCTCCATGCTAAACATTAGCAGTATAGATTGTATAAATGGGAAGAGGTGGCTACTACACCTTCAGTTCTGTTCTACTTTTTTTTTGGTAAATAGGGCGGTCATTAACAGGCATGCTTCTGGCATCTATGAACACCCTTACACCATGCATTTCTAATTAGTCTCAATATAATTGAATGATTTAAAATCCCATTATTTCTAAAATGCATAACATGTAAGAAATGCTGATAGCATAGAGTTCCACTGCCTGCAAACACATGCTAGCCTCTGCTGTGAGTGCTGGATTCCAGATCCATCTGGCAAACTTCACAAAGCTTCAGAGAAACATCTGTATTACATGGAATGGTAGCACTTGTTACAGAAATGAGGGGACCTGCATCAATAATGGACTCACGTTTATGTTGAGCATCACAAGTAGAGTGCAAATCAAATATTGCAAATCAAGTTCCAGTCCCCAGCCACAACATTCCCTGCTGAAAGCAGATTTCTTCTTCCAAAATTCTAAGCACCATAACAGCATTTTTGGTGGAATGCAAATACATGGCAGAGTAATCCTCCTTCCTTGTCAATAGCCCTTTACTATCACTTGCTACAGATCCCCCACCATGCCCAGGATTCCCACGCCTCTATTCTTGATGCACTGAAAAATATTAGGGTTCAACCAAACACCCTAATAATGGGCGACTTCAACTACCCCACCATTAACTGGGAAAACTACTCCTGTACCAACTCCTTAGCTCAATGCTTTCTGGAATTCATAAACTCCAGTGCCCTGGATCAACTTATCCACACCCCCACCAGGGGCAACAATATCCTACACCTAGTCATTACCAACATGAGTGACACACCTGAAGTCAACTCCTCGTTGGTCCGATCCAACCATAAGCTAACCACCCTTGATATCCACATCCCACCCCCCACCCCCCATTAAGAAAACCACGGTAAAAAATTTCTCCAAAGCCAACTTCATGCTTCTTAAGACAGAAGTGGTGAACTTCATGACACCCATGCAGATGGACAATACAGTTACAACTGCTGAATCCTACACAAATGCACTCTATAAGCACTTGCATGAGTACATGGATTGTGCTATCCCAAAGAGAACCAAGACGCTAACCTCCAAAAAAAGGAAGCCAATCTGGTGGTCCCCTGCCATAAACATACTGTACAAGAGAAGGAAGAAACTGTTGCAAAAGAGATTAAAATCCCATGAGTGGAGGAGTTCCCTGGTCAGCCTCAGTAAGAAGCTGAGATCCCTTATAAGATCCTACAAAGCTAGCTACGAAAACAAAATTGCCACTAATTCTAAGGACAACCACAAAGCATTCTATAGCCATGTCAAGAATCTCGATGGCAACACCCAGATCTGCTCTGAGTTACAGCACAACGGCACAAAAATTACATAACCAACTGATACTGCCAACATCCTGGCAGATAGGTTCAGTGCTTACTTTACCCTCCCCTCACCACCTAAAGGGCCCATATCTATACAGGAAGACTGCAGAGTCCCTGTAATCACAACTATGAAGGTAAAAGCTGAACTCTCTAAAGCCAAAAACACAGCATCCATGGGACCGGGCAATATCCCAGGCTGCGTTTTACACAAACTTCAGAACCAACTGGCTCCCCACTTAAGCACCATGTTCAATAATAGCCTCACATCAGGCTTTGTGCCCACTGAATGGCACACAGCAACAGTTATCCCACTCCACAAAGGGGGAGCCACCACTGATCCTGGGAACTATTGACCTATTAGTCTGACAAGCCTGGTCTGCAAGGCAATGGAACGCATCATCATGGAACTCAAAGACATTGGTAACCTCCAAACTCTGGATCCCACCCAGTTTGGGTTTGTGAAAGGCAGATCATGCCTCCTGAACCTGACTTGACATCTTTGAGGCAGTCACCAAAGCCCTAGATGAGGGCAAGTTGGTTCACACAGCCTATCTTGACCTCCCCCCAAGGCTTTCGACACCATCCCCCATTCTGGAACTATAGCTAAACACACTAAACTAGGTATAAATCCTTACGTCACACGATGGGTTGCCAACTGGCTCACTGACAGAACCCACAATGTAAAAGTTGCAGACTCCAAATCTGACCTCAAAGCAGTGACAGGTGGAGTACCACAGGGTACCGTCCTGGTACCTCTCCTGTTTAGTATCTACTTCTCTGAAGTACAGGCTAATACAGAAGGCCTCTGGCTATCGAAGTTCACAGATGACTGCAAACTAGGAGCCATAGTCAAGTCCCCAAATGATGCGAACATCCTACAGAAGGGCCTCGCTGAGACAGATTCCTGGTGTCAGAGCCATGGCCTCAAGCTCAATGCCAAAAAGTGCAGTGTCATCCCCTTTAGTAAAAACTCTATACCCATGAACTACCACATAGGCAGCAATCTACTTAACACCTTGGGACCCAGGTGGACGGTAGTCTCTCCTTTGATAGTCACATCGCCACAGTAGTCAGGGAGTCCTTCTACGTGGCACACCTCATCATAAAAGGGTTGTCATCCAGGAAAAAAAGAGGTCATTGTTGCCCTCTACTCGACACTCATTAGACCCATTAGAGAGTACAACGCCCCTTTTGGAATGTACCTCAGAAGACATCTGCAGCAGCTGGAAAGGCCACAGAAGTACCTCACAAAGAGGATTACTGGCCTGAAACAAATGCCCTACACTGACCGCCTCAAAAAACTCCAGCTTTACTTCATAGCATATCACCTACTCAGAGGTGATCTCTGCCTAGCATATAAAGCTATGTCAAACCCAGAGCTGTTGGACATGCTACACCTAAAGAAATCCCAATCCCTCCGAGGTACACGCTCTAGGGACTTAAATCTTGTCACCACAATAATCAGGACATGCTGGAGGGATAGATTCCTGTCCCAGAGACTTCCCATACTCTGGAACAGGCTACCCATCTATGTCAAGCAAAGTTCTTCATTAGCACTCTTCAAGAAAAATCTTGATGAGTGGATGGGAAATAGGAAATACACCCCGGGGATCACTTCTGTATCTCTGCTCGACAGTGGCACAGGAAAATAACTTTCTTGGGTGGCGTAAGCCAGGGAACCTTGTTGGCTAGGCTTACGTAGGCCCTTGGGCCGATAGCCTAGTACCTACCTATGAACTTAAAAATCTATTATTGTCTTCTATCACTGTTCGAGCCCCTTTTAGCAGTCAGCATCATGACCAGTTTCCTTTTTTCTGGATGTTCTGCTTAATGTCCATCCTGAAATCCTGGATGTTCTGCTTAATGTCCATCCTGAAATCCTTTCTTTGTCAAATGCACATGCTGACTTCTATCCAAATGAGTCTCCTGCAACAGTATTTGCAAACTACATTGCTTGTCAATGTGATGTGTTATCAGGATTAATTCAGTTCAAAACTCTGCTTTTTGTCTATACATGCAAGGCCATTTATATCCCATGATAATATGGGCAGGGCAGTTATTATGATAGGAAGCCATTACTCCCACCTATTATATGTGACAGTTCATTTGAATTTGTATTTCCAGCTTTTGGTTTACACTAATGTTTGGCAGGCAAATCTCTTATTGAATTGCTTCTACTCATCTTTATTTGTATCCATGTCACATTTTTACGACTTTTTGCTTCAATGAAAACAAACACTAAATAAAATTTCACACACCCCATCCTACTACAGATATACACAAAACTATGTAAGTTTTCAAAAAATAAAATGGAAGTTTACCTCTAGGTAGATGCAGCTGCCCCAGACTGACGACTGCAACTACAGACATTACGTAATCTAAAATTAAGGTTACTCATGCTAAAGCCCATGTTTTCACTTAACAGAGTGTTTTTTGTTCCTTTGTTATTTCTATTCACCTCCCAAATGTGAAAAAAATACAGCTTGCATGTTTTCAGTTAACATTAACTTTTAGCCCTTAGAAAAAGTGTACTGGAAATCTTTAAATAAACTAAACTGTGTATATTAGATTAAATATATTTAAGTATTAAGGCTGTTGTAGAGGCAGCTACTTATACAACTTATTAATTTCTACCAGTTTCAAACTATTTATTTTTCACTAAACTGCTTGCCAATGTAAATTTAAATGTTAATTACACTACAGTGCTTACATTTCTCTCAGCAGAATATTCAGACTCTCAGGGCTAATTGCTTTCACATGCAGTCAGCAATGAGATGCAGAGAAAAAAGCTAGTAATTTAGCAGATGTATGAAATCCTTCTAAATTTTACTCTGAACACACATGTTCTGTGCCTTTCAACATTTTGTCAAATCGATTTGCTTAAAAATATCTATAGTTTAAACTAGCAACTTTAACCTAGACATCTGCCCCCAAATCAGGGAAAAATACCATCTTAATTTTACATGCAATATGATCTCTACACCTTTACATCCTATCCCCTCCCCAGCAACCCAGTATCACAACATTAACTTCAACTTTCTTTAATCCAGCCTTTCGGATCTTGTCACATTGTAAAGCCTGTATATCTTACAACTAAGAAAAAGTATTTACTTACAGTAATATTTTTAACACACACACACACACACATATATATATATATATATATATATATATATATATATATATATATATATATATATATATATATAGCAGTCATAGAGAAGACTCCCCCATCTCACATTTAAAATACTCCAGACAATAAATTATTCAAAAGGGCAAGGAGGTAAAGTGGGTAGTGTGAGTCTCTGGTTGGAACCTGAAGTCGTCCCTGTAGTTATTACACATGGAAATTAGGAGATGGGCATCCTTGAAATCTGAGAGAGAACATCAGGACCCGGGGAAAAAGTAGCAGCAGTAGGGTCTATATTGTGAATTTGATCACTCTACCCTGTAGGTGCTTAGCACTGAAAAGTCAAAGATAGGCCTTCATAGCCCTTAATTCTTCGACATAAGGCATAGTTTTGAGTGAACTCCCCTGTTTTGTTCTTTTCTAGCAACAGGTTCTGTGATTCTTACTAGTAGGAGTTCCCGCAGTATAAACAGGAATTAAATGCATACAGTTTTTTGGCACAGGATGGATACTTGTTTCTAAGAACTGCTGTTTGTGGCTACAAGAAAACATTTTTAACATCCATTTATACTTGCAATGTGCTCCCAGTTTCTTGGGTACTGGGTGACCCTTCCTGTTGTATCTCTAGATTTTGAGAGGAGAGAATTAGAAAAGGAAGGGCTACTCAGAGCTGGATCTTACTGATGGAAAGCCCTTGTGTCCCCCCCAAAGGCTTTCCTTTGCGGTCTCCCTGTCATTTTTTTCTTAGATCAGGATAACGAAAATATGGTTGTTTTAACTTTCACATGGCTGTGATAATAACCCAGGCATGGATGAGTAGTTATTGCAGTGTTTTATTCACTTTCTCCATTTTCCTAAGGACTTCAGTAGTGAGATTCCAGAAAAGCAGCTCCAGGTCCAGTGATATATTAAGAAACTGCACTTTGAAATACCCTGGCAGGGATTGTAGCTTCAGCCAGGCTTGTCTTATTACTTAATTCATAGCTACTGGTTTGCATACTGCATCTAAAAAGTGTCATAACTACATTTGGAATGTTTTGCTACCTGACCATTAGCCTGGGTGAACTCTAGTAATGTTGCTCACAGGATCCTATTAGATGCCTCCCCAATTTCAATGTCAATTTGTCTAGAAGGCCAAATGTGGTATTTGGTCATGGCTGCTCAACAATTTATGATACTAAAGTCTAGAGTGGCAGCTGTGTATACCTGCTCCCAAACTGGTCTAGTACTCAAGGTTCGACCATTAATGCACTAAAAAGAAAGGTATTTATTAGGCTTATAGTTAGTGTACTATTCTGTATCATAAGCAGTATTGTGCACAGATCACACTGTTCACAATGTCAAGCTGCTGTTGGCAGACAAGGATTTTTCAGAATTTTTCCAGATAAGGAATACTGAAAATATTCAGAAACACAAACAAGAAATTGGGGTAGGTGGGCGTTGGGGGGTAGCAAATTTTTGACAAAGGAAGCAACATTGCGTTATTTCATCAGATAGGCAAAACAAGTGTCTAACCATACAGACATGCAGATATTTTCCAAAATCCAGGATACTACTTCCAGCCACAACCTCTCTAAAGGAATTTGAAGAGAAGCTACATTTAAACTGCTCTAGAAAAAAAACAATGAAAACAGAGCTAGAAGGTACAATAAGAGTTGGAATTGGGTACAGGTGACAGAATCATCATTACTAATGCTCATTTCTCCTGATGCTGCTGCTGGTACTGCAGGATGACTTAGCAGTAAGAAAGGTTGTTCTCAGAACAAACTAGAATAAAAACAAAGAAAGGACTCTCAAAGGAAACTATCCAAACTTGGTAGAATGAAATAAGGATGGTTTGCAACACAGAATGAGATGGAGGCAGAGGTGTTAACTTCTTACAGCTTCTGTGCATTTTAATCACTGTAGCACTAGCACAAATCATATTTGCATCTAGTGCAACATTCAATGAACTCAAATTCATCCAAAGAGACTCAGGCAAACTGCTGATGAACAGGTAACATGAACCTGGCACCACAGCATTCACATTTATGTAACTAGATTCTAGAACATACTTCACTTCATTTGCTCTTAGCCTTCTCTTACACCCTTCACCACTGGCTTAAAGCTTCACCTTATTGAAGCCATAACACAGAAAATACTTTGTATGCATCACATAATGGGTATTACATTGAAATGTGTAATCAGTACTTTTCATTTAACTGTATTTTGCTTTCTTTTACGAAATCAGTTCTTTATAACCTCGCTGGTGGTGCTGAGAGGCAACTCCCCAACTCCGAATACGGCCCAGTCTACTCAAGTTCAGTTGGTGACTCAAGTGTTTAACACATAAAGGGCATGATGGGGGTGTTTCTATCCTGGCTGAAGGTAGCAACCTAGATGCTTCTGTTGTGATCTGAGGTGGAAACTAGAGCTAGCGAGAACTCAGCATGATGAAAGGGTGAGGGTGGGAAGATGGGCAAGGCCATTATGGTGCCATGCTGGTACAGCCCATCCAGTATAAGGAAACATACATAAGCACACTAAGAGGAGGGAATAGGGGTATGCAAAAAACCTGTGATGCATCATGTCAAGCATCCTCCGATTTCTTGTTTCCTGTCATCTTATCTCCCATCTTTTTCATGAATTCTGTTGTCCCTCATTCCCCCAGCAATAACAAACAAGAAGACCTCTAGTATGGTCAGGTTACACTAAGTAAGAACAGATGGTGAGGAGGAAGAAACAGACCAAGAGATAGAAACATTCTCTTAAGTTTTATAAATATTTCATTAGAAGGGTAGTAAACACACTTGCACACTTTTTTAGCCAGTCTTAACCACACCCAAACTAGTCAAATTCATGTTTAGGGTCACAGAGGAGACAAAAACTTCCTGAAGCAGAATCATACTGTTGACTAGGAACAGTTCCTCCTAAGGTCTAATCCCACCAGCTGCATACACCCATATCATCCCTGTGGTTAGCTTGCTTTGGATTTTACCCTGCACTGTTCACATTTCCATGTGCAACTCAAATGGATCTCTGCTCCACCTTCAGACAACATTCCCTGTCCTCCACCAGGGACTGACCATTACAGTGCATCTGGACAACAGCAACCACCATTCCTGCCCCCTAATGAGCATGCCCATCTTGCCTGTGCCATAAAGCAACTGATTAGACTGGTTGCCTGAGCCATCATCAGGGCATTATCCCTCCTACACTTCCACTGGCATAGGCTAGAACTAGGGCACTCAATTACTTTAACTGTACTTCGTTTTGTGCACATTTCTGTGTAAGTGAACTGCTAATTTAATTTCTTCTTGTGATTGCCTGTATTTTCTACCTCCTGGCTAATGAATGAAGGGGCCATTTCCATCTACACAGTTATCAGAGAACATAAAACTATATTAAATAACATGTATTTCAATTAAACTTTATAAACTGGCAAGTACCGAATGACAGACAAGGCATACTGTATAATCCAACATGCCATTCCTGGGCCATCAGGTAGCTGAAGAGGATTACAGTATGAAACTATATAACACATGGTGTGTATGTCTTCAGCTCCATAACAAAAAGGGGAAAATTACCAACTACATCCCAGTAAGTGGGAACAAGGGCTAGAGCATATGGTCATAGATGGATGGGAGTGAGTGGTTAACACCACTCTACTCATCTAAGGGTGAGATAGAGGTTCAGGTCCCACCAGGGGAGAAGGCAAGCTAACTGCATTCAAGCTAAAAGGGACAAGACAGCTATAGACTCCCAAAGAATATGTAAACTCTTGACGGTGCAAAAGATCAGAGAGAATAACATTCACATCTGTATTTCTTGGCCTGATACTGCAATGTACCTATCAAATTACAGATGGGGGGGGGGGGTTGATTCAAGCAGGAAGTGTCAACCCAGACACACGTAGTCTACCAATCTCCTGACTTGCTCTCTATAGTCAACAATAAACAAAGAAAGCTGCAATGAGGCAAACCTTCCCTGGAAAGGGAGACACCCCAACCAGGGTGATGTAGAGTTCTGAAAAGGTTGAACAGGATAAGGATATAAAAAAGTCAGTAAGGAGACTGACAAGCTAAAAATGAGCGCAAAGCATCCATCTTAGTTCACCTGGTTTAAAGAACTGAACATTAAATCATAAATCCTGTGTACACACTACATAACTAGACATTGCAAAGGCATTCAGCATCATCCCATAGTCAGGTATTGTAAACAAACATTTCAACAAGTTTCTGTCAAACAAAAAATGAAAATAAATGAACAAGAAACGTGATAGTCTCTGTTCCCAAAAAGGCTAGGGTATGTCTGCTTTACAGAAAAACAGGGAATCAAACTGACATATAAACCTTTCCACAGCTGCTGAGAGAAGGATTCAGACCACTGAAACCAAAAGCAGATTTAAACTTGATTGCCATCTTAACTGCTGTATTTCAGAAATACTAGGGGGAAAAAGCAAGCCCATACACATTTCATACTATAAAATGATGCCTTGGTATGTTGTGCTCTCATCCATAAGAAACCGAACAATTTTTTTTTTCAAAAGTGAAAAACTTTTTTACAAGTCAGAAACTGGAGAAAAGTACCTTCTACATCTGTAATCTTTAAGGCTTCTTCTTCCATAACAGTTGCCATACGACACTTAATCTCAAGTGTACGTCTAAATCCAGTTTTCACTAAATAAATGAAGAAATAATTATCAAACTCCATTCAAAAATAAAGTTTTTTTTAAATTGGCTAATGTAATCAAATTCCTTCCCATATCAAGCAATCATGACTTTAAATCTCAACTGATTACAAGCAATAGCAACACAAAAAAGGACTTTGTCAGTAATAATGACATCACCAGTATATCCGATAGAGAACTGCATCCCTGGCTATCTGTGACTGCCCCCACTGGAATCTGCTAAAGACTACAGTAGAAAGGAATGGAAAGAACACAGCCCTTGCTTCAAGCACCAGAGTATATTAACAGAAAACTTCACAAACCATCAAAAAATAAATTTAAAAGCTAACAAATTATTATATATTGTAGAAGTTAGGAAATGACCTTTTAAAAGTTAGGGGACCTTTTATACACAATCTTAACTACAGTAAACTCTTGGTTAACCAGCACCCATGGGGATTGGTAGATGCCGGACAACTGTAGTTTCTGGTTGCTTGAGAGTTATTAAAAAACCTGACTAATACTGTACCCTATACTACTTGTTTGGTCTGACTTGCTCCTAGGTTGGGGAGAGAGGGAATGTATTCCTATTTTCCTTTTCAAAACTGTAAAACTCTAAAAACGTAAGGTATGTTTCTGTGTGTGTGTGTGTGGGGGGGCAAAGTGCAACACATAAAAACTGTACTGTATTTATTTGATTTTTTGTTTTTCTGCTTGCTTGAGTTCCGGTTAACAGAGTTTACTGTATCTGGCTATCCATAACAATACTTAAAAGGTTCAGTAGAAGATAAGAGGGTCCCTAGAATGCCCAAGTACTAATGTAAGAAATTTCAAATGATTGTGTGATCCTTCCTGTATTTCTCAACTGACGTGTCTAAACAGAGGAAAAAAGATAAGTTTCACCTTGCAAATAAAAGCATGTGGGTATACCAGCCATACCAGGGTACTCACCCTATCATTCATCCAGCCATACCAGGGTACTCACCCTATCATTCATCCAGCCATACCAGGTTACTCATCCTATCATTCATTCAGACCCAAAGCCGTGGGCAGTAAAACAAAAGGAGGTAGAGTTGCAATATATATATATATATATATATATATATATATATATATATATATATAAAGACACACACACCTCTAGGCTGGTCAAACAGTATGATGCACAAGAAATACTAGAGGTGCAGTTAACAATTGACAAGACCCCTATTCAAATCATAGCTAGCTTCAGGCCTCCAACTTTGACTCAAGATGCTCACTCCACCTATCTGGACATCTTCGAATCTATCAAGATTCAACCCTTTATCCTGATCCTGGACAACTTTAACTATCCACCAACCCACTCCCTTTCTCCACTATATACCATCTTTTACCTCTCCCACTTCACCTCCTTTGCCCTGTCCTCTCCTCATATTTCTAACTTAATTTTTTTTTTATCTGTACTTAAATGTTTTACTTACATGTTTTTTTTTTTTTCATCTGAACTGCCTATACTTTTAATATGTTTAGACTACATGAATTTCACTTTTGTAAATCATTACCTAGGATTAGAAATGTTGTCTTTCTTTAATAAATTGTATATTATCTCTGTATTTTTCACTGTTCTACTACTTTATTTACTTTTGTACAACTATTGAAAAATTGTATCTATCCTCTAGAGCTTTTCTCCCCGGACCTCCACTGAAAACGGGCTCTTCCAGGCCCAATGGACTATCCCTGTCATCAAACTGTAATAAATAAATAAATAAATCCAGCCATAGACTGGAAGAAATACTCATGCCAAAACACAAATGCCCAGAGATTCCTTGATTTCGTCAATGCAAATGCCTTGGGCCATTTGATTGACACCTCACAAGAGGTGAAAATATCTTGGACTCTGTATTAACCAACATAAGTAAACACTGCAGCATCCCTACAGTGTGTGTCATCATCCCTGGTAAGATCCGACCACAAAGCAGTCATTTTCAAAGTCACCCCCCAGCTAGGGTCAAACAAAAAAACTTCTCCAAAGCTGATTACAACCTCCTGAGGGAAGGAATAAACAGGTTCACAGCCCCCACACCTTCCACAGAAACTGGCACACATGTCCAGACTTGCACCAAAGTACTATATGAGCATTTATATAGCAGCATGGAATCAGGAATACCAGACAGGATGAAATCCTCCTCCTCAAGGAACAATAAACCTGTCTGATGGACATTTTCAATAAATAAACTGTATAATAAAAGGAAAAAATTGCTGTCCAGGACCAAGAAGGAGCAGGTGTCTAATTGGAAGCAATTTCTCCTTAGCCTGAAAAAGCAAATAAGAGCACTAGTGAAATCTTCCAAAGCAAACTTAGAGTCCAAACTTGCCACATCTACTAATGACAGTCATAAGGCTTTCTTCACATATGTCCGCAATCTCAAGGGAAGCACTCAGATCTGCTCAGAACTGGTGGTCAAGGACACCACACACACAAACCCTGTAGATATAGCCAACCTGCAGACAGGTTAAGTGAAAACTTCACTCTTCTGTCCCCACTCCTCTGTCCAGTCATCAGTAAAACAGGACATCCTCAGTACCTGCGGCCCTCCTTTTATCTCTAGGGAGCAAGTCATCACTGCCCTCTTAATGGCAAAAAATACAGCCTCCATGGGACCCGATAACATCCCAGGCTGCATCCTACATGAACTCGGGCAGGAACTTGCAGCACCATTAAGCTGCCCTAGTCAACCAAAGCCCGAGTACCAGCTTCATCCCAGCCGAGTGGAGGACAGCTACTGTCATCCCTTTGCACAAAGTTGGAGCATCCACTGATCCAGGAAATTAAAGACCCATCAGCCTAATTAGCATGATCTGCAAGGCCATGGAGTGGATTATCACGGACCTCAAACAAGGACATTGGCAACCTCCAGACACTTGATCACACACAGTTTGGTTTTGACAAGGGGAATTCATGCCTGTTAAATTTGGTCGACTTCTTTGAAACAGTCACCAAGGCCATAGACGAGGAGAAGATGGTGCACACCGGCTACCTTGACCAGGCCAAGGCCTTCGATACTATTTCCCATTCGGGTATAATAAACTCTCTCAACTAGGCATCAATCCGTGTATTACCAGATGAGTAGCAAACTGGCTCACTGATAGAACCCACCTAGTCAAAATAGGGGAAGCCACCTCAAGTAGTCGACCCGTAACAAGCAGTGTACTCTAGGGATTGGTCTCGAGGCCTCTGCTGTTTGGGATGTACTTCTCAGAGGTGCAGGCCAAATCTAGTGGGCTATGGCTGACCTAGTTTGCAGATGACTGCAAGATGAGTGCAGTCATCAATTCCCCTAGTGATGTGGACATCCTCAAAGAGGGTCTCACCCAAACAAATGACTGGTGCCAGAAACATGGCCTTAAACTGAATGCCAAAAAATGCATCATCCCTTTTGGGGGAGAATGACACCCCCACAAATGATCACATTGATAATAAGACACTAAGCATGCAATCGTGAGGGATTTGGGAACCCAGGTTGATAGCAAACAGACTTTTGACCACCATATTGCCCCCATTGTACAGAAAGCTTTCTACATGGCCCACCTCTTTAGTAAGGGTATCTCATCCAGGGCCACGTTGGTCATAACATCCCTGTATTATTCCCTTATAAGACCGATTGAATACAATGACCCTTTCGGCATGTACCTTACAAAGCACATGCAGCAGCTGGAGAGACCACAGAGATTCCTCACCTGGAGAATCCAGGGCCTCAAACATCTAACCTGCACAGATAGGCTAAAAGCCCTGTCCCTCTACTCAGTCTCCTACAGACTCCTCAGAGGTGACCTCTGTCTGGCATACAAAGCAATCTCAGACCCCGCCCTGATGGGACTGCTGCATATCCGCAAGTCAAGCTCCACTCGAGTAACCCACACGCGCGACCTCAACCTGGTCTGTGACATCAATAGGACTTGTTGGCGAGACAGATGTGTCCCAGAGACTCTCACTTTTGTGGAATAGACTCCCTCTCAACGTAAAGCAGAGTACCTCATTAATCCTTTTTAAGCGCAACCTGGATAACTGGATGGGGAACAGAAAATACACCCCTGTGATTCCACCCATGTCCCTGCTGGACAGTGGCATAGGGTGCTGACTTGTTGGAACATGGGCTAAATTCTTGGCTAGGCTTGTAAAAGCCTCAGGGCCAATAGCCTAGCAACTTCCTATGATCCTAATTGTAAGGATACTGGTCCTTACCTCAGCAGAGGACCATTGTGCACTCCTATGAAGTACTCACATTTTTACTCTAACCCCATATAATTTCTTGTACTGCTGGGCAGCAGCTGTTTATCAAAATATGAGGACATGCAGAAGTGTTAATAATTACTCCAAGCAAAGTGGTAAAGTGTTAGAAAACACTTAACCCCCTTACCTGCCTGATGGTGCCTCACAGAAGTTTAATTACCAGCCAGTACAACACATCTACTGGTAACAGCAAAAATGAATAAACATGTTCAAACAATGAGGGATTCATCTTGAAATTTAATGTGCATTACAAAGCTTCTGATGTTCTCAGCTTGTTAAGTCAATTTACTAAATGGCCGCCTTCATTCATCTACTCAGGCTTCATCTGTAACAGTTATTAATGGAGCATACAAGAACAGCACACATCATAAATAATGATGTTACTTCAATATCCATCCTAACAGTTCTGTGCAGCACAGCAATAGTGCAGAAAGGACATACATGGACTACGGGAAGCAGACCCCTCAGACAATATACAGCAAAGTAACTAACCCCTACTCCCAACTTCCACTGTCACAAACTGCCAGCAACAGCAATTACCAAATAATGATTTCGATCAAGTGACGAGAAAGTTACAAGGTTGTCACACAAGTGGTTGATATGCTGTGTCAGGCTGATTCCCATTAGTGTGGATATCATAGAAATGAATCAGCAGCAGGCAGATCCCTCTCTCCTGTTTCACTGTTATAGGGAGATACGAACAAGCAATGAGATTCTGAAGGTGCCGATTCCCATACCTCATTCCACCCCACTCAGCTATAAAGGTGAGTGGAGAGTTTTGTATGATTTGGTTGGGAAGAGAATGGGCCTGGCTGTGTGGGGCTGCTGGATGCCAAGCAGAAGGGGTGGCAGTAATGATGGCTGGCCACAGAGTAAAAGGGGATTATGCCAGCTACTAGAGTTATGATTTCCAGTGTGCCACTTTTCCACTGGTATGGTTTGAATTCAAGAGAGATTACATTTGCAGGAAGTACTGTAGGTTACTCTCAAGAAAATGGTTTTGTGCTACTGTGAGAAGCTGCATGTTTACAACATGCCTACCATCCTTAATGTTGACAGTTTGTTTTTCAAAAAAGCAACTATAACCATTGCGGATTTAAAAAAATGATTAAAAATTATTCCAGGTATATGGTTTGTAATAACTTGAAAAAATACAACTTTATAACCCATCTAGACCAAAAACATGCAATAATAGTCTTCAACCAACTCAGCCTACTTTAGTATCTACATACAAATATGATGTTAGGTCTTCTGTTCCAAAAAGTGAGTTGGCACAGTATCAAGGCTGCCCCAAACAAAGGAAAGAGGTAGCCCACTCTAGCAGGAGAGTTCCTGGCTATAAAGTTGGTGACCAAGTTCAACTAGCAACTCAAGTGTCCAAGGGCAACTATAGGAGGAAAATCATTCAGTTTGTGAAAAGGGTAGATGGACTTGTCAGCTAATACTTTTCAACCACAACACAGGAGCAAAGGCAAGAAAGATACAAGAGTAATGTGTGTTTTGAGCAGGAAATTTTTTTTTTGTTTTGTTAAATAAAAATTCCCTAGAGTTCTCCAGGGGGTGAACCATGTACTGTGAAACACGACATGCCGCAAATGTATGCACAAGTCCCATACCATGGACCTCAGTAATCTGACGTATGTAAGAACAGCATTTGCTTATGAGCAATGTACATAGCGAATCCTAGTAGGGTAAGTGTGTGGAGGCTACAAACTAAAGTGATAAAAACAGCCACAGAGGGGCAGTAAATTCCACTATACTTGGTACCTCACAATTCAACCATAATCTGTTCCGAAACTCTGGCTGAATTGTGAAACAGTTGAATTGCGAGAAGCCATTTCCCATACAAATGTATGGAAAATTGTTTCATTCATTCCCAGCCCAAACAAAATTAAAAAAAAAACACCCTAAAAAAGTGCAGAACATCTCTTAAATGGAGGACAGGATGTGGAGGAGGAATAGAGGACTACAGTATTCCTAAAACTCTGACTTGCATGTCATATACAAATTTGTTTGATGTTAAATCCATCTAAGAATGCAGGCTAAAATTTTTCCTGCCCAACTAAAATGGATGCTCATTACATCATTGTGTGATGTTATCTCTGATTATGATTAATGTTTTATTTAGTTCACTTAAATTATAACATAAAACATCTTGCAACAGTTTCCTATCCACACCCCCAAAATAAACACACAATACAGGTATATACTGGTGTCTTTTTTTTTTTTTTTTTTTTTTTTAATTCTTCTCCAGGACTTTGCTCAGTTGCTCCCTTACTTAGTTAATTCATTCTCTCAGTGGGCTAGAGCCACATATCCTGAACTGGGCAAGAGCCATCTGCCTCACTCATTCCTGTTCAGGGACCTGATCATTCAGCTGGAGGCGAACTCCCAAAACTTGACAGCAGGATAATGTACTAATCCCTGAAAGGTCCTTACCACAGAAGGCCAGCTGATATGCAATGACTGCCTGACAGGGAAAGATAGGGACAGTGACACCCCCATCATCACTAATTCAGTGGGGCATGTGTTGCTTAACAGCATAAGCTTGGCCTGGCCTATTCCACAGATGATCTTTGGCTTTCCAGCAGGTGTTACCAATGAGTTTGACCATGTCATCACCCTCCACTCCAGAACAGGCGAGTCAGCATCATACACGTGTGCCCATTCTCTGCCCACCCCCACCAGTGTACATGCCAAAAACCAAACATGAGTCACCATATTTACAGAGTCCACTTAGTCTTTAGCTGGTGGAAGGGGAGTCTTCTTCACCCTGACCTGCCTGTTCCCTCAGTTTTTGGCAGGTGTAGGTGAAAAACAAAAAATTGTTCAGGGTGACTTGTCTCTTCCTTTTTCAGGGTGGTACTCAAGTGGTGCATGATTGTGTTGTTAAACAAGTCTGTCATCCTGTTGATGTCACCTGTATTGGGGTGCCACTCCAAGACTGTAGCCTGCACTTTATCCCAGTTGGATAAAAGTTCCTTAATGGAAGCTATTGGCATAGGTCCTTTTTCCCGGTCATGCTCATCGTCAGAAGAAATGTTCCTTTCTTTTTCTTTGAACTGCTCATTGCAAAGTGCTGTAAGTTTCTCCATTGTGAGCTCATCATCAGGGTCTTGTAGCAATTCCTCCATATCCTCCTCGTCCACCACCCCCATGTCCAGATGCTCTGCTTTGGAAAGTACGTCTTGCTGCACTTCAGCATCTTCAGCTGCTTCATCTACAGCTTTGCCCTGGGAAAAGGAAGGAACCAGTTTCTTCCAGGATGCAAGAAGGACTTTCTGCGACACTCCATCCCAGGCACTTTTTATGAATGATATGGCATGAAGAATGTTGAACTTCGTCTTCCAGAACTGCTTGTGTTTTATCTGAAGAATGGATCACAAAGTGCCTTGAGAAGAGTGCTTTTGTGTACAGCTTCTTGAAGCAAGCAATGACTTGTTGATACATAGGCTTAATGACAGAAGTTGTGTTGGGAGGCAGAAAGTAAAGTTGTGTACACTTACCATAAATGTAGATGTTCGAGTGTATTCACTATTGAGGTCATCACATTTGGGTTATCTGCTTGCAGTAGCCCTCAGTTGGCCTGACTGTTAGTCTTGGGTCCTGCGTCGGTTGCTGTCTCTTCTTCCGCGACGTCAGGTAGTTAGGGGTATAAAACATGCAGCCAACGCCATTACATCAGTTTTTCTTGCCCCAAATATATATATATATATATATATATATATATATATATACACACACACACACACACACACACACACACACACACACACAAGGATATACCTCTAATAAAAAAGCAAATACACCAAAAAGGCTTTAAGCATAGTAAAGGAGAACAGAGGTATAGCCAAAAAAAATCAGGGGGCTGGAGGGAGGGTAACCAGGACTGCAACAGTGAATACACTCGAACATCTACATTTATGGCAAGTGTACACAACTGTACTATGTTCTTCGTGTTTCACTGTTGCAGTCAACACATTTGGGTAGATTCCCAAAGCTGAGGATGGGAGGAGGAATTTAGATAGCATTAGGACCAGCTATAAGGCCCTGCAAGACTGCAGTGGCAAAGCCAGCTCTGGATTTAGAGAAAATTGGCAAATGGTAATGCTTGGTGAAAGTATGTACAGAACTCCAGGTAGCAGTTTCTAGGATGTTCCTGGTAGGAACACCTCTGAGAAAGGCTATAGAGGTAGATACAGCACTGGTTGAATGGGGTCTGATCCCCTGTGGAACAGGTTTTCCATGGTGCTTATAGCACAAATGAATGCAATGGCCTATCCATTTAATGGTTTGCTTTGAAATAACCTTCCCCTCTGCCCCTGCAGCAAATGCCACCAGCAGTTCTGATTTCCTTTGAGGTTTAGTCCTGTCCAAGTAAAATCTAAGTTGTCTGTGCACATCTAAGGAGGGCAGTATCCATTTCCCTTTATTCTGTAGATTAGGAAAGAAGGTTGGCAAATGAATGGACTGATTAAGAGCCACACTGGATACCACCTTGGGCATGAAGGAAGGATTGGTTCTGAGGGACACCCTCTCCACATGAAAGATGATGAAAGGGTCCACTGCCATAAAGGCCTGTAATTCAAATACCCTTCTTGCTGAAGTGATTGCTAAAAGGAAGGCTGTTTTCCAAGAAAGGAATTTTAAATCTGCACTAGCAGCTGGCTCGAAAGGAGGAAGAGTGAGTTTCTCCAATACAAAGTTAAGGTCCCAGGCTGGAGTTGGGGCTCTCCTGGGTGGTCTTAAATTTTTGGCCCCTCTGAGGAACTGCTTGAGCAATGGATGAGAGAAGATGGGAGGTTCTGTGTTATAATGAGCTGAAATAGCTGAGGCATGAATTTCGATGGAGGAAAAAGAAAGGCCCTTGTGAAGCATCTCAGTTAAGTACTGTAGAATCTTTGGTAAGTTTGGCGCTGCTGTGCTCATCCCATGAGATTGGTTCCAGGCACAGAATCTTTTCCATTTTTCAGCATAAGATTTTCTAGTACTAGGCCTCCTTGCCTCTAAAAGGATATCCATCACTGGTTTACTGAGGGATTGTAAAGGAGAGATTAGGTAATTAGCCAGGCTGCTAGGTTCAGGGTTTGAAGCTGAGGGTGAAGAACCTGGTTCCCCTGCTGAGACAACAGGGTAGGGGTCTAAGGCAGGTTGCCATGGGGCCAACAGTGACACACTGTGCAGGAGGGGGTACCAGTGTTGGCATGGCCAGTCGGGTGCAATCAATATCGTCCTTGGTTTGTCCTGCTTGAGCTTTAGTAGTACTTTGGAGAGGAGAGGCAGAGAAGGAAAGGCATAAACTGATAGGTTTTTCCGGCTGAAGGACAGAGCATCCACTTTCAAAGCTTGTTTGTGGGGGAGTCCTTGTGCAAAAGTTGTCTAATTGATAGTTCTGGGGGGAGGCAAACAGGTCTATCTGGGCTCCCCATTTGTTTGTCAACATGTTGAAAGTCTTTGGTTCAAGTTTCCACTTGTGTGGGTCCATTAGGTTTCTGCTTAGTCCGTCTGCCAGTGTATTTAGTTTTCCTGGCAGGAACTGAGCTTGTAGATGCACTTGGTAGCTCAAGGCTGTGTTCCGCAGTGCCATGGCTAATCTGCAGAGGGGGGTAAGAATGGGTACCCCCCTGCTTGTTTATGTACCAAATTTCAGTGGTGTTGTCCGTCTTTACCATTAATTGTCCTGGAAGAATGTGGTCCTTGAAGGCTGTCAGAGCATTCTGTACAGCTAAAATTTCTTTTTGATTGATATGCAGGTGCATTTGACTTGGGTTCCATTTGCCCTGAATGCACTTCCCTGCCAGGTGAGCCCCGCAAAAATAGTCTGATGTGTCTGTTAGGGTTTGGTCGGCAGGGGGTAGAGTGAATGTTAGTCCCTTGTTTTGGTGGCAGGCCTCTGCCCACCAAAGGAACTCTAACCCTAGGCAAGGTATGACAGGAATCATTGCTTCTAGATCCTGAGAATGTTGACACCATAGGCTTTTTAGATACTATTGTAGTTTCCTCATATGCAGTCTTGCATATGGAATTAGAAGAATGCAGGAGGCCATGAACTCCAAGGCTTGCAGTATTTGCCTTGCAGATAGCAGGATTTTTGTGGCCACTAGTTTGAAGTCGGTTGTCAAATTAAATTGTTTCGCTGGTGTGAGGAAAGCCATCTGGGAAGTTGTATTCAAGCTTGCTCCCAGGAATATAATTTGTTGACAGGGTACCAGGTGTGATTTCTTTTTGTTTATGGTGTACCCCAGACAAGTTAGCACCCTTTGTACAAAAGCCAGATGATTCAAAAGTATGTCCTGGCTTTCTGCCTGAATTAGACAATCGTCCAGGTATGGGTATATTTGAATATTTCTTTGCCTGCAAAACGCAATGACTGGAGTTAGGCACTTTGTGAATACCCTGGGCGCAGTAGATAAGCCAAAGGGCAGTGCAGAAAACTGATAGTGCATGTAGCCTGCTTTGAAGCGTAGGTATCTTCTGCAAGATTCCCTGACTGGGATGTGCAGGTATGCTTCCTTTAAATTGAGTGTTCCCAACCAGGCATCTTTGCCTAGCATAGGAAACAACTGGTGAAGAGTTAGCATCTTGAATTTTGGAATCACCAAAAAAGGTGTTTAAAGTAGACAGGTCCAGGAAAGGACGTCATGAATTGTCTTTTCTGGGTACCAGGAAAAGTCTTTAGTAGAAACCTTGTCCCTTTTCCTCTTCTGGTACAGTTTGAATAGCCTTTATGCTGGAGAGAGAGAGTACTTGCTTTTGAGCCTCTGCCCACTGATTTGGGAGTAGATCTGTGGTTGGTAACGTGTGGAAGTGAAATCTGTATCCTTGGGAAACTATATTTAAAACCCATTTGTCCTGGGTAATGAGTTCCCAGCTTTTTGCATGAAGAGCAATCTTTCCCCCCAAAAGGGGCAGTCAGTTGAGAAGTGCTTGGAAGATTTAAAGTCAGGAACCCTATAATATCTATCAGGTTTTCTGGGAGCAGGCAGTAGAGCCAGGGGCCAAGCTAGATTCCGAAAAGGCATCATCAACAATGTCTAGTACAGGAGGGATAGCTGAAGGCCTGTGCTGGGGCAGGAGCAAAAAATCCCTAAGCCTCTTTTTAGAATCAGAGAAATCCTGACTTTCCCAACAAAAATGTGTACATATGTATATGTATGTGCATATGTGTGTGCGTGCGTGCATCTGTGTGCGCATGTCCCAAAAGATAATTGCAGCCATGGTGATCTTCTAGCTGTGAACTGGGTAGAGGACAGTACAGTGTTCCACTACACCAAACTGCAAATATGCACCAGTTAAAAAAATAAATAAATAAAAAGAGAATTACAGTTAATGTGTTCAGCTGAGGACAGTTACAACATCAACAAATTACATGCCAGTCCTTCACACTGCTGTAGTACCCATTTTATACATAATTGTGAATCCCTCCTATATGTTCCATAATTAGAAGCCTCAGAGTCACTTTGGTCTGCTGTATACTCGCAACCATCTTCTAGTTTCGTGCATCAAGCTATGCAGGAAGCTCATCTCCTGCCTATTCACAGCACATCACTACATTTTGTAGACAATGCTTATTGTGTAATACAGCCTTAACTATAGCTGGCAATTAATACCAGTATTAGACTTAGACCAGAATTCTGAAATACAACACAATATACAATCCTGTTTCTATCAGAACTGTTCAGTGCAGCGATTGGCTCTGGCTTTTTGCACTGCAGTAGCAGAACTGGAGAAAATGCAAAATTCTGGGGGGGAGGGGAGACAGCCAATAAAAATGTAACCATGTGCCCTTCTCATGAGCTTACTCCAGGAATGGATATTCCAGTAAACCAACTCAAAGAAAGGTTCTGGTACACTACTATGGGAGCAAAGCAATAAAATGTATACCGTCTTTTTGACAGTGTACACAGGCTGACATCTATGGCAAAAAGTACAGTTTTGTACTTACCATAAATGTAGATGTTCGAGTGTATATACTGCTGCAGTCATCACACTTGGGTTATCCTGTCGTCAGGCGGTCCCGCAGTTGGCCAAATCCCAAAGCCTTGGTCCAGCGTCGGCTGTCGTCGCTTCTTCCCTGATGTCACTGCGACAGGGGTATAAAAGAGGCAGCCGACATCATTTTCTTAAGTTTTTCTTGCCCCAGATGTCAGGTGCCCCCAACTAGGAAGGCAAAACAAAAAGCTATGCAAAAATTCCTTAGAAGATAAACAATACTACTAACTATTAGCAAATACACCATATAGACATGCATCCAACTGATTGATGAACATGGAGCTATAACTAACACCCTGGTATGTAGAGGGGATGGTGGGAGGGTAACCTGGACTGCAGCAGTATATACACTCTAACATCTACATTTATGGTAGGTACAAAACTGTACTATGTTCATCGTGTTATACTGCTGCAGTCATCACACTTGGGTTGAATCCCAAAGCTATGGATGGGAGGCTGGTACTAAACTGGGTTAGGCGAAGCTAGGATGTCCTGTAGCACTGCAGTGGCAAAACCAGCTCTGGATTTTGAGTATAAAGGAAGGTGGTAGCGCTTGGTAAAGGTGTGCACTGAACTCCAAGTAGCTGCCTCCAGAATGTCCTTGGTTGGAACCCCCCTGAGAAAGGCTGCTGAGGTTGCTGTAGCCCTGGTAGAATGGGACCTAATATTAACAGTCACTGCTTTCCCATGGTGCGAGTAGCAAAAGCGGATACAATGTGCTATCCATTTGGATGGTCTGTTTTGAAATGGCTTTTCCTTGTGAACCTGTAGCATAGGATACAAAGAGTTGGTCAGTTTTTCTGAAGGTCTTTGTCTTATCTAAATAGTAACGTAGCTGTCTGTGAATGTCCAAAGAGTGAAGGAGTCTTTCTCCTTTATTCTGGGAGTTTGGATAAAAGGTGGGTTACTTTTGGCATAAAGGTAGGGTTAGTTTGTAAAGAGACCCTGTTCTAATGGAAAATGATGAAAGGTTCCACTGCCATAAGTGCCTGTAGTTCTGAGACCCTGCGTGCTGAGGTAATAGCCAACAACAAAGCTGTTTTCCAAGACAAGTACTGTAGCTCTGCTGAGAATTCTGGTTCGAAAGGAGGCAGTGTTAATTTTTCTAAAACGAAGTTCAGGTCCCAAGCTGGTGTTGGGGGCTTTCTGGGGGGGGGGTCTTATATTCTTAGCCCCTCTGAGAAACTGCCGTAGTAAAGGGTGTGAGAAAATTGGAGGATCCGTATTGTATTGAGCTGAAATGGCTGAAGCATGGATCTTAATGGAGGAGAATGAAAGGCCTTGGTGTAGCATCTCAGTTAAGTATTGCAGTATTTGAGGAATGTTAGGTATCCAAGGATTTTGACCTTTAGCCTAGTTCCATGCACAAAATCTTTTCCATTTGTCTGAGTAAGTTTTTCTGGTGCTGGGCCTTCTGGCCTCCACAATGACATTCTGGACGTCCTTTGAGAGAAGTATTGATTGAAAATTCAAGGTATTCTCCATGCAGCTAAATTTAAAGTTCTGAGCTGGCTGCGAAGTATCAGAGAGTTTTTCTGAGTCGGCAGTAGTGGGAATTGAGGCAAGATCCATGGAGGGCTGTAAGTCAAGTTCCTTAGTAATGGGTACCAGTGCTGGCGTGGCCAGTCCGGAGCAATGAGGATCATTTGTGGTCTCTCTGATCTGACTTTCAATAATACCTTGCTCAGTAGAGGTAGTGGTGCGAAGGCATAGACTGCCAATGCTGTCCAATTGAATGATAGGGTGTCCACTTTCCAGGCGAAGGAGTGATAAGCCCTTGTGCAAAATTTCTGTAGTTGGCAATTGTTGCAGGAGGCAAATAGATCTATGTCTGGACATCCCCACCTTTGAGTTATCATTGAAAAAACTTGTGGGTGTAGTCTCCACTCATGAAGATCTGCCATATTTCTGCTTAATTCGTCTGCCAATGTGTTTTCCTTTCCTGGTAGGAATTGTGCTTGCAGTTGCACTTGGTAAGTCAATGCTGTGTTCCACAAGGTCATTGCCTGTCTGCATAAAGGGCAGGAGTGTGTTCCTCCTTGTTTGTTTATGTACCACATCACTGTGGTGTTGTCTGTCCTTATTAGTAGTTGTCCTGGATGCAAGAGGTCTTTGAAATCTGTCAGTGCATTTTGCACAGCTAGCATCTCCTTTTGGTTGATGTGAAGATGCATTTGTTTTGCAGACCATTTGTCCTGTATGCACTGTCCTGCCATGTGTGCTCCTCAGGCGTAGTCTGAAGAATCTGTTGTCATAGTTTGGTTTGCTGGAGGTAAGACGAAAGTAAGACCCTTGTTTATTTGACATGCTTGAGCCCACCATAGGAACTCTTTTTGAAGGCATGGAATGAGAGGTATACTTGATTCGAGTATGTGCCTGTGTTGAGACCATACACTTTTCAGGTACCATTGTAATTTCCTCATATGCAGCTTTGCATATGGGAATAGTTGAATGCAGGATGCCATGAACCCCAATGCCTGCAGGATTTTCCTTGCAGTGAGCCGGGTAAAAGTTGCCACCTTTTTGAAGTATTGAGTCAATTGTTGTTGTTTGTCTGGCGTGAGAAAAGCCATCTGGGCCGTTGTATTTAAGCTGGCACCCAGGAATATTATTTGTTGCGAGGGTATTAGCTTTGACTTCTTTTTGTTTACTGTGTACCCTAGGCAACTGAGCAGCTGTATTACAAATGCCAGATGCTGTAATAGAATGTCCTTGCTGTCCGCTTGGATCAGGCAGTCGTCCAGATATGGGTAAATTTGTATTCCTCGTTGTCTGCAATATGCAATTACCGATGCCAGGCATTTCGTAAATACTCTGGGTGCAGTAGATAAGCCAAAGGGTAATGCAGAGAATTGATAATGCGTTGTACCTGCCAAGAATCTGAGGTATCTTCTGCACTCTTATCTGATAGGGACATGTAGGTATGCCTCTTTGAGGTCCAACGTTATCAGCCAAGACTCCTTGCCCAGCATGGGAAGAAGATGCTGAAGTGTGAGCATTTTGAATTTGGGTACCTCCAGGTATGCGTTTAGAACTGAGAGGTCTAAAATGGGCCTCCAGGCTTTGTCCTTTCTTGGGACTAGGGCTGATATTTGCGCTTGTGCCTCTGCCCACTGGTTTGGAGGCAGATTTGGCATGCCTCTCATCCATGGTAAAGTGTGGAAATGAAATCTGTATCCTCGGGTAATAATATCCAGAGCCCATTTGTCCTTTGTTATAATGCGCCAATTTTGTGGAAATAAAGCCAGTTTTCCCCCCAAAGGTGCTGCCAGGGCAATTTTGCTTGACAGGCGAAGAGGGAAGTCATTGTGTTTGTTTCCTGAAGGGTTGAAATCTTTCGTCTCCCCCTCTTTGAGATGTTGTTTGCCATTGTCTAGGCCTGAAAGAACTTTGTGGCTGGCCTCTGCCCCTAGGGCGTCTGCACCTACCTCTTTGGGGTCTGTCTGATGCAGGAAAGGACCAGTTTTTTGATGGCCAGTTCCTGCTGAAATGAGGAGGTTGTACCTGTAAAAAATCTTTAACTGTTTGCATAGATTTTGCCTTTTCTTCTATTTTCTTGAAAACTTCCTCTGCTTTGACACCAAATAAAACATCTTTCTGCAATGGAGCATCCAATAACTTTGCTTTGACATGTTCTGGTAAGGCTTGTTCTTTAAGCAAAGCATGCCTACGAATTACAGACCCTGTGACAGCTGCTCTACATGAGGCTTCCAATGAATCAAAACCACACTGTAAGGTATGCTTTCCCACCTGTTCTGCTGCATGCAGCAAATCCTGTATCTCTTTGAAATCAGGTTGATCTGTCCTTGGGGTCAATTTCTGTTTTAACTGTGTAAGCAAGTACTGTTGGTATTTTAGCATATGGAATTGGCAGTTTAAGGCCCTCATGGCCAAAGTGGCAGACGTATACACTTTCTTTCCCCATCTTTCTAATGCTCTGGAATCTCTTTCAGAAGGAAGTGGATTCTTAGCAGTAGAGGCCTTAACCCCTTTGGGACCCTGGGAAATGGTTTCTGGGTCTGCAGTAGGACTTTTATATAGAAACTTATGAGTGTCAGGAACTCGGTAGTATCTGTCTGGTTTAGCTGGTGCTGGAGGTAAAGAATCTGGGTTTAGACTAGATTCAGAGTAAACATCATCCAAAATGTCTAAAACTGGAGGAATTGCTAGGGGTCTATGCTGTGGAAGAAGAAGAAACTCCCAAATTATTTTCTTAGAGTCAGAATAATCTTGGCCTTCCCAGTGGAAGTGTTCCCTCAAGGTGTGTAAAGTTTCCCCAAAAGAGTAGTCTTCAGGGGGGGAGACAGAGGGAATGGACACTCTAGCATCTGAATCTTCATAAGGAGGGAAGGAACAATCCTGGTCCTCAGAGTTGCTTGAGGAAATGGATGCTTGGTCAGAGGAGGGAAAATCTTCCTCCAGTCTAGGCCTTTTGTCAGGGGGGGGGTCCCTGATAAGGGTAATTAAATCCTCAGCCATCTTAAGCATCTGTTTTTTAGCCATAGGGGCCTGTGGGGGAGTGTGTGGACCCGGCTTCCTAACTTTCAAGGGAGCTTTAGCATAAGACTTAGCAGAGATAGTTGTCTGTTTGAAGACACCTTCAGAAACCGAAGGCCTATCCAAAATTTCCGGATCACCGTCAAGACTGGCGTCTGAGGGGTGAGGTGGAACCAGTTCCTGAGGCCCAGCTGCATCGGTCTGGGAGACCGTCAGAATTTCTGAATCAGCGGTAGTCAGGGGCTGCATAGGCACCTCCCTGAAAACCGGAGAACCGGCATTAGGCTTGGCTGAGGCCTCGGTAATTGGTCTTGGCTGTTTGTCCTTATTTTTGCGTTTTTTAAAAATTGCTGATGTCGGTTGCTCCGACGGCATGCTATAGTTAAATTTTCTGCCAAAATAATGCTAGGCGAATTCTGCCCGACGCTTAATTGTACGTTTGTTGAACCTAGCACAAAACCGACAACCAGAGACATCGTGGTCTGGGCCTAGGCAAGGAATACAATGAGAATGAAAATCCTTATGAGGTATTTGCTTCCCACAAGAAATGCAATTATTAACTTTGTCTGACATCGGTCTGAGGCAAGAAAAGTTTCCCCAACGGGGTATTTAGCTTTAGAGAAGACTTCGGGCTGAAATTCGATTCGAAAATCCCAGGAGCTGGCCGACCGGCACTTGCGAACTGCTTCTGCTTCGGGCACCGCGCGGCAAGAAAGACTGAAGAAAATGGCGTTGGCTGCCTCTTTTATACCCCTGTCGCACAGACGTCAGGGAAGAAGCGACGACAGCCAACGCTGGACCAAGGCTTTGGGATTCGGCCGACTGCGGGACCGCCTGACGACAGGATAACCCAAGTGTGATGACTGCAGCAGTATAACATGATGAACATCAGGGCTGCTAGTGTCACAGCTGGCAAGTACTGGGAAGCCGTGCATGCGTTTGTGCAACAATGTTAAATGGGCTGTAGAGGGAACACACTAGCAAACTACCTGGGCAGTGCTCAATTTTAGACATGCTAACGAGATTTTGCTCAATGCAGGTCTTTTCTGTTTTTGAATCATTTCATCTCTATTACATTACCACGGCCTCCTACCAAAGCTCTAATAGCACTTACAATGGAGTTAGCTTGCCATCCATAAATGTTCAAGACAGAAACAAGTATGTCCTTTGCCACACGGTGTTAATTGCCAGACGGTTGTGAATGACCACTGACTTCTAGAAGGGGAAAAGGATAAACTAGATTCCCAGCAGATGATGAAAGTCAACAATTTTAACAGGATTCCAACAGTATTTGTAAATACTGACTCTGGCTGCTTATGTTGAGAAGTCCAATAAAAATACAGGATACTGACTAAACTCTGTCTAGACACCAAGAGTTCATGAAGGTTAATCAGGAGCTACAAGAAAATAAGTACATACTGGCTGTAGCAGAGACGAGGCTGGAAATGCTTGAGAGGACACTTGCCGAGATGGAAGACAGGATTTGCAGGAAAATCTCTTTACTTTATGGGGATCCTCAATTCCTGACAGTCACAGATTGTTTTCCTTTTATGGAGGCCAAGAAACTTAAGTAGGAAGATCTGCAAAGGGGTAAATAGCACAATGTGATTTTGCCGCAGTGGCTCCAGGTTAGAATGCTCATACTGATTCTTGCGCAGTCTGAATCCAATGCCAGCAGGGAGAAAATATGGGCTCAGTTCTAAGTTCCAAATAAACTGATTAAGTTAAATGTAACGGATTGTTATGTGACTTGGACTTCTTGGCTGAAACCAGATTTAAATCTGTAATTAGACTCAAAACAACAACAAAAAAAAAGTTATTCAGACTTAAATATCCAGCATTGTTTAAGTCTTTTTTGCCAGAAGTGCTGTAACACTTTGTCCGAAGAATGAAGCAAGCTTAGCACTACAGTGGACAGGAGATGGTAGAGAATGAAAATCAGGGGAGTTTAGCTGCAAGACCTTTTTCTGACATTCTGGAAGAAAAAGACAAATATGAATGATGAAGCAAGATGACATAAAACTACTGTAAACAGAGCGGCTTAAAAAGGGGGAAGTAAAGTCAAGATATCAACCTGTAACCTGCACAGTTTCAAGTACACGCAACTGTATATTTAGCCAGATTTAATGCTGAATATCATGCAGATGCAATAAAGCTTAGCATTGTACAAAGCTGATTTCAGTTTTTATACATATATCTTTACAATGCCAGGAAGGTCAGTGAATACTGCATATACTTCGATCAGAAAGAAGCAAAAAATTGGAGGAGGAGGAGTATAGCAAACACAAGTTGAGACTGCATCACTGTCTGGGAACTTTTAAAGGGTTAATAAATTAGGGCAGCTTTTGAATAAGAACTGTTATGAGTTTAACCAAACACTGAAACATGTGAACAAGCTACTTCAAAGTAAAGTCAACGAAAAAAATAATCTGACATAAAACATCACAAAAGGACTTCTAAGATGGGCTGCACACTGATCAGCAGTTTAACTTCAGCTCTCCCAGTCTGAAAACAGACATTGAGAAAAAGGAGTGGCATTTAAATTGTTTTTATGGGTAAAATTCAGATCTAGGCTAGTAAGCACACTGTCTGGATGCCAGCAAAGAAATATGGAGAAACGGAGAGAAAAATAAACCAGAAAAGGTGAAGACTAAACAGTCTGAGAAGGATTCTGCAGCTGTTCAGTAAATAAAAGTTTAAGCTTCAGCTCTAGTTCAGGAGATGACTTCCAGTAATTTAGAGGAAAAATACATCCAATATTCCCAAAAGTGATTAAATATATGTCTTCAGTGTTTCATTTATCAGCTTAAATAACAAAAAGGTCAAACACAAAAACTTTAACTAGGTATTCAGATGTACCAATAAAACTACAAAAATCAAAGACTGAAACGAAGGAAAAAATGTTCTCTCGCATGTATGTTCATGCATCGAATAAAAAGTTCAGAGAATGGCTTATCAGCCAACATTAACCTGCAAATGTTAACTTCAGCAGCAGAAAACAAAGTTGTTGCTAAACTTAGGGCACCTATAACAAGAAAAATAATCAGAGATCCTTGTAGAGGTTTTTGAGATATTTTGAAAATTTTATGAAAATTTGTATAAAGCAGAACAATGTGGAAATCAAGAAACAGCACAAATGGAAATATTTATGCAAAGCTTAGAGGCTCAAATAATTAACGGAGGACGAGATGAAAATGGCAATGTATAATTAATCTTTAGGAAAGTCTCCAGGAAAAATGGTATTCATGTGGAAGTTTGGAAATTAGGAAGGTAGAAAGTGATAAAGATCTGGAATGTTTTAACAGTATTTTATGGGTTCAGCTACAAATTATTTCTAAATTCATCGCCAAGCACTAGGCTAGCTGCCCTTATGGCCAGTTTCCCTTTTTGTGCTCAAATTATCCAATTCTATTTGGTTATAGAACGGCCTTATCTATCCCCAGTCAATAATTATAGATCACCCTTACTGAGAATAACTGCGAACATACCATAGATAATTTGAGGGCACCCATGCATGGGGTAAAGCATTTAGGAGCTGCCTATGTCGGTTACTAGTATAGGGGCAGTCCTTGGGCAAATTTTCTGTTTCCCATCCACAGATCCAACCAAACAAAGTCGGGTAGACAGATAAAGGCCAAAACACCACCAAACAGTAAAATATAGAAGAAAAACTAGAACTCCGAACACAACAGAATAAAATTCAGTAAAAGGTAAGCGCTTTCCCGGAAAACAAACCCACTTTTTCAGACCATATAAAGAGATACACAAACCACTCATGTATACATAAACATTTCAAAAAGGCATTCTCCATTAAAAACAATGTTCCAATCTAAAAACACAGCACAATGGAGCAAGAAACTGGCCAGTGAAGATGTGCTGTATCAACACCCCTTTAAAAATATGAATATTAAAACAGTGACATGGAGAACAGAACCAATAATAATATGAAAAAGGTACAGATCTCTCTGACATTTAAATATTAATGTTTAAGGTGCCGAGACTTGAGCACCAGCTTCAAAGATACCTGTTCATTCAGCCCTGGAAAACATTCTCTTTTAAAAGAAGTATCCATTTAATTTCCTTATTTTCACCTTGCAAACTTTCCAACACTAATTCTAATGCAAGAAATGTAAAATTGTGCCTGCTCTCATTCTCTATAACATGTTGAGCTAATGCACTCACTCTGCTGATTACACATGTCCGTTATGTGTTCTAGAAGCCACTCTTTAAACATTCTATTGGTCTTCCCAATGTAGAAAACTTCACACATCGTGGATTTAACATAATATATAAAATTTTTGGTCTTATCAGTATAAAAATCAGAACTAATTTCTTGTGTACTTTTGTGAGTGTACCAGAGAAGTACAACTCCAAATTTATTGACAAGTCTTGCATAGTCTACACCAAAATATCCCACATCTTTCTGATGCATCAAAAGGAATCTGTTCACAATTATAACTGTTGCTTCAGCTACAAATTATTTCTAAATGAAAACAGGGGTTTATCATATAAAACTCTTCTAAGATCCGAAGTAATCAATAAAAGTGCCCAGTATTTCTTAATAGCCTCACAAGTAATGTTAATAGTTGGGCTTCTGACTTGACTGATATACTGGTAGTCTTGAAACTGCACGAAACATCTCTTTTTCCTTAATGTATCTACAATCGGAAGATGGTGACTATTTTTAGCAAACCCAGTACTTTTAATCCTGTGATACATCCTCAATTGGATGCTTTTATAGGGTTGTGTGAGAATGAGATTCGACAGTATTTAACAGTTGGATACAAGCATTATTATAATTTGACTTTAGAGTAACAAAAAGCTTTGTATGAGCTACGTTCAGCTTCCCACCTTGTCAAACTTCCATAGGAGGTGTTGTGATGGACAAGAAATAGAAGTTATGTCCTTACCATAACGTTCCATGTGGAGTGTTCATCTCGCCTTTGTTCTTACACATGGGTTCGGAGCCGATCCTCGGCTCCGAGTCAGCCGCTTGGCAAAGCTCTGCATCGAGAAGAAGCTCGAGACCAACCTGTCTCCCACAATTCCCTCTGCCTTTACCTCAGATCTAGTTTGCAAACAATACCAGATCCCAATGGGAATGAAACATACAAACATACATACTAAGGCGTAGCTGAAACCAGCAGTAACAGCTGAGAGAATCAGAAGCGGGAGAACCAAACCAGACATCTAAACTGGACGTTCTTCCTGACCTCAGGGTGGGAGGGTGGGAATGTAAGAACAAAGGCGAGATGAACACTCCACATGGAACGTTATGGTAAGGACATAACTTCTATATGTGAGAGTGTTCAATCTCGCCGTTTGTTCTTACACATGGGTAGCGTCCCTAGCTCCGTGACCCTGAGAGACTCACAGAAGAACGTTCCTGAGCACAGTGGAACCAAAGGTTGCCCTGTCCCTGGAAACCCTATCCACTTTGTAATGAGTGATGAACGTATGTGGTTTAGACCAATTGGTGGCCACACAAATAGTGTCCAAAGGTAGGCGAGCCGCATGAGCCAGGGATGTAGATATTGATCTAGTAGAATGTCCTTTCGGTTTGACGGGTAAACTCTGCTCAGTAGCAGTATAAACAAAAGTAATACAATCAGATAGCCATTTGGAAAGGGTATGCTTCGTCACTGCCATGCCCTTTCTGCTGTCCGCAAAGGCTATAAAGAGTTGATCTGCTTTTCTGTGATCCTTTGTTCTATCCAAGTAGAATCTGAGTTGTCTATGAACATCCAACTTGTGTAACATATATTCCAGCTTATTGGAATGGTTCTTGAAAAATGTGGGGAGCTCAATGGACTGATTAATGTTATTGATTGAACAAACCTTGGGAAGAAAGGACGGGTTGGTGCGAAGGGATACCATATCAGGGTGAAAGATCAAATATGGGTGTTTAATGGAAAGAGCTTGAAGTTCTGATACTCGTCTGGCTGAAGTGATAGCTACTAGAAAGAGAGTTTTCCATGACAAGAACTTTAAAGAACAGGAAGAGGCTGGTTCAAAGGGTGGTAGCATTAGATGTGTTAACAGGAGGTTCAGATTCTATGGTGCTGTAGGAAACCTGACTGGTGGCCTAATATGAAAAGACCCTTTTAGAAAAGCCTTACAAAGCCTATGAGCCATAATAGGCGCTCCATTTTCTCCTACATGAAAGTTTGAAATAGCAGCCAATTGAACCCTCAAGGTGGCAGGAGAAGCTCCTTGGTGAAATAGTATGGATAGAAACTCTAAGACTTTGTTTAGTGGGGCTATTAAGGGATCCAAATGTTGCGTAGTTGCCCAGTATACAAAACACTTCCACTTACTAGTGTAAATCTTTGTAGTGGAAGCTTTATGAGAAGCTACTAGAATATTTTGAACCGCAGGAGAAAGAAGATCAGACCTGGCTAAGAAGGGAAGCGGAACAGCCAAGCTGCTAGTCTGAGGGACAGAAGCGACGGGTGGGGAGCCCCTGACGAGTGGATCAGTAGATCCGGCTCCGGGTCCAGGATCCAGGGTTCCCGTATTTGGTGTGCTTGAAGAAAGGGAAACCAAATTTGACGAGGCTAGAATGGGGCAATGAGAATTACAGTCCTCTCCAGGTTCTTGGCTTTCTGCAGAAATCTTGGAATCAGAGGTATAGGAGGGAAGGCATACAGGAGACCGGGGGGGCCAATCGTGAATCAGAGCATCCCTGGGGACTTCCCCTGGCGGGGGCAATAGGGCGAAGTAGCTTCTGCATTTGGCGTTCATTGGAGACGCAAACAGATCGCAGCAAGGCTGGCCCCACTTGCGGAATATCATGTCCGCTATTGCTTGTTTGAGGGACCACTCGTGAGGTAACAGGATGGCTCTGCCCAACCTGTCCGCTATGACGTTGGATAACCCCGGGATGTGCATTGCTATCAGAAAGCGATCCGTGGACTCTGCCCATTGCCAAATTCTCATGGCCTCTCTGCACAATTGGTAAGATTTGGTTCCTCCTTGCTTGTTTATGTACCAGACTACGGACATGTTGTCCATTTGAACTGCAATGGTCCCTAGAGGTAGAAGGGGAGAAAAGTGTTGCAATGCCAGAAACACTGCCCTCATCTCCAGAACATTGACGTGCAGGTTGTACTCTAGATTGGTCCATTCGCCTTGGACTGTCTGTCCCTGAAAGATGCCTCCCCCACCCTATCAGGGAAGCGTCCGTGGTCACCGTAGCTGTCGGAGTGAGTAGCACAAACGGTCGGCCGCCGGAGAGATTGCAATTCTGAAGCCACCAAGACAGGTGCGATTTGCAGATGTTTGTGATGTGAATTTCGTGTGTCAGCGGTAACTGTTGGAACGACCATTGTGCGAATAGCAGCCATTGAAGAACTCTCATATGCAGTCTTCCCAAAGGTATCGCAATGAGGAAAGCCGCCATGAGACCCAAAACTTTCAGAACCAGTTTGGCCGGGGATTTCTTGGACAGCAGGAGAAGAGATATGTGATTTTGTAGAGAGGCTATTCTTTCTGAGGGAAGCCTTAGAATCAAGCAACGGGTATCCAAATCTGCTCCTATGAAGGAGATATGCTGTGATGGCTGTAATGCAGATTTTTTGAAATTTATGGAAATTCCGAGATGAACACAAAGTTCTAGTGTGTAATCCCTGGCCTGAATCAGTCGACGCTCGGTGGTGGCAGTAAGGAGCCAGTCGTCCAGATACGGAAACACCTGGAATCCTAGGCGTCTCAAGTGAGACGCTACCACTGCCATGCATTTGGTGAAAACCCTGGGGGCTGAGGTTAGACCAAAGGGCAGGGCCCAAAACTGAAAGTGACTGGCTCCCAGCCGGAAGCGCAAGTGATCCCTGGAGGCTCTGGCCATTTTGATGTGGTAGTACACGTCCTCGAGATCTATTGAGCATATCCAGTCGTCCTTCTGTAAGAATGGAAGGATCGATTGAAGCGTGACCATCCGGAACTTTTCTTTCTTGACGAAGGTATTAAGCTTGCTTAGGTCCAGAATTGGCCTCCAGTCCCCTGTCTTTTTTGGAACTAAAAAGAACCTTGAGTAAGTTTCAAATCCTCTTTGGTCCGCCGGGACTGGTTGGATGACTCTTTTTTCTAGCAGCTTTGAAATTTCTATAGCTGCAGGATCTCGCAGATGGGGCGGTACATCTGAGAGTCTTTTTTGCGGTAATGGGGGAAATAGAAATGGAATTCTGTAACCTCTGGTAATAATGCTTTTTACTCATTTGTCTGAGGTAAGACTTTGCCAGGCCTGAGGGTATAAAGCTAAGCGACCCCCGACTGCCTCCAGAGCAGGACAGTCGGGCCTCCTCTCAGGAGTGCTGGAAAGGCTTCCCAGGGAGCGTATCCCTGTCACCTTGGTTTTGCGGACCCCCTCTGCCGCCAGGGCGACGTCTTCCACTTCTGCCCCCCCCCTGCCTCTGGAGGGGGCATCACCCTGTGTGCCTGGGAAAGAGCCTTGGGGTTTTCAAAACCACATTTTTGCACCTCGTTGCCCTTTGGGGTACGGTCTGGATGAGGTGGAAAAATGGACTCCGACAGCAGACAGAGTCTTTCCCTCTTGCTCACACCGGGTAAGGGTCTCCTTTACTTTGGGGCCAAAGAGAGTGGCACCATCAAATGGGGCGTTAGTAAAGGAAGACTTGAAGGCTTCCGCAAAGGAACATAAGCGCATCCAGGATTGTCTACGAAGAGCAATCGCTGAAGCCGCAGCCCTACTCGATCCTTCGGCTGCATACGAGATGAGCCTCATGGACGAGTTCACAATTGATGTAAGGGTATTGAGCTGTGCTGTAACTTTTTCCGCGACAGCAGCATCTGTAGTACCCTGGAGGGTATCTCCCAACTCTTTGACTAGATCCCTCTGTAAACGTGTAAAATGTGTCAAATAGTTCAGCGACTGCATGGAAAAAGCCACTGAACTAAAAATGCGCTTCCCATACCTGTCCATAGTCCTAGAATCTCCGTTAGGCGGATGGACAGATGAGGAAGATTCAGACATCTCCTTTTTAGTGGCAGCTGCCACCACCATAGCGTCCACTGGAACTCCCTTTGTGAGATATGCCTTGTCTTGAGGGGCCATAATATATTTATTAGACTTTCTAGGGACTGGCTCCACTGTGTCAGGTGTCTCCCATGCCCTTCGAGCAATCAAATCCATCAACTCATCGAAGGGCGGAGTGACCCAGGAGGAAGAAGGGCGAGCACCGAATGCCTTCAGCAAGACTGACTCATCCTCAGAAGGGGGTAGGGCTTGCCAATCACCTCTCTGTTTCAGGATCTCCAGGATGTCAGAAAAGGAGACATCCTCCAAGGGTGATTTTGGGGACCCTTCTGACTCATCCAAGTCAGTGTCCGATGTTAAGGATTCTTGTGGAGAATCCAAGTGTTTCCTCTTACACAATCTTTTCCTCGGGGGGGGGGGGTCATCCGATGAAGCCTCCAAGGAAGAAGGGGCTCCCTGTGGGAGCGGCTGAGACACTGGTGCTCGACGCTTTGGAGTAGCCGTGGGTGCAGAGGAGGATAACGGGCCTTTATGGGAAGGAGAGGCTGTCTCTGCTGAAGTGGTTGTCTAAGTCGACAACACCTTCCTCATAAGGTCGAAGGCCCCCGGGTCCAGAGTCGAGGAATCCCTCGGTTCCGATGAAGGCGGAGGGATCCCCGAGACGGGGACCGAGGGAATCGACCCCAAGGACGAAGCCATATCGATCCGTGCCGAGGCACCGAGAGGGAGAGTTGGAACCGAAACATCGGTTCGACTCTCTGTCCCAGAACCAAGGATAGATCGTCGGCTCCGCGATTCCGGTAATGGATCCGTCGGAGTCGAGGTGAATGGTGCCAACCGAGAGAAAGATGGCTCCGGCACAGAGGGCTCCACGATCATCAGATCAGCCTCTCCCGGCTCCAAAGGCTGAATAGGCCTCGGAGGAGGAACAGATGGAGATAAGGGAAGGCCTTCGAGTCTCGACACCAACTGGGAGGAGACTGAGATGAGTTTGGACAAGGCCGTATTCTCCATTAACTTCTGCACCACACGATCTACGTCGGAGTCAGAGAGAGGTCTGGAAGAACGCGTCGAAGGAATCGAAGACGGAGCCGACCTCAAAAGCACAGGAGGTGGAAGCTCCATCACCAGTTCCAAGACTCGAGGCTCGGTGACAGACAGAAGTTCGACACTCGGCCCCGAGGTCTGTGGAACCGGTGAACGAACTTTAAACGAAGAGCTTGGAGCTGATGACATGGGCTCCGACGTCTTCGACTCCTTTGAGGATTTAGATGCCTGGTCTGATTTATCAAGAGCCTCTTGAAAGGCAGGCTTCAAAAGGCCTCTGTCCATGAGCTTCCTGCGCCTATCTGTCATGACCCTTCCACTGAAAGAATGACAAATGGAACAGTCTTCTTGCAGATGGAGAGGGCCAAGACAGTAGACGCAGGAGCTATGGTTATCTGTGACAGACATTTTCTGTCCACATTGGCACCTTTTGAACCCTGACTTTGCTTTTTCAGACATTTGCAAGGATAAAACAGTCAAATCCAGTAATGTTATATATATAAATATATATATATCTACACAGTCCTGTTAAAAGACAGTCACAGCCAAAAACACTAAGGATAGTACCACAAGTATAATAGTGTTTTAGTCACCGAAGTTAGTGGGTAGGGTAGGCCCCGAGGGAAACTAACTAACTCTATATACTAATATATATATATGTAAGGTTAAGAAACCCTCGACTCACGTACACATACACACTAAAGGTCTTAAATTGAAAATAGAAAGAATTTTCTAAGTAATCCTAGAAAAAAAAGGATATCTTATCTGCCAGTTGGTCTGAGCTCATCGAAAATGATGCGAACGTTGCAGCGGCAAACTAGATCTGAGGTAAAGGCAGAGGGAATTGTGGGAGACAGGTTGGTCTCGAGCTTCTTCTCGATGCAGAGCTTTGCCAAGCGGCCGACTCGGAGCCGAGGATCGGCTCCGAACCCATGTGCAAGAACAAACGGCGAGATTGAACACTCTCACATATGTTATTTAAACAGCATGTTTGAAATGTTGTCTGACAGTGTCACATATTTGCAAACTAACAACGATTTTGTTACAAGTGTTATTGACAGAGTACATTTTTTAGTATATGATTTGTTGAGTGACGGTTCTATTGAACAAGGATTGTTTGAATAGTTTACAGTGGAACATCCTGTGACCCCGATTTTATATGGACTTCTTAAGGTCCACAAAGATGCCCATAAACCATCCATGCATCCAGTTGTGTCTAGCAGGGGATGGGTTACAGAGCCATTTTGATTTTTGTTGAAAAAACTTGGACAATACTGATAGTGTGCTTAAAGATACTAAGAATTTTTGAATTATTTCTAACAATGATATCGATCATATCCTAGTGATTATGATGTATATTTAGTGACACTTAATGAGATGTCTTTGTTCGCTGTCTTTCCTAATGACTTAGGTGTAGAGAATGTGAGGATATATTTAAGTAAGAACTCTGATTTCACAGTTGGGAAGATAAGTTTGATTTGTGTTTTGATTCATTTGATTTTAGAAAAAACATGTTTTTATATTTCACAATGAGCCTTTTCTCCAAAGAGTTGGCATAGCTATGGGCACGGCTTGCGTCAGCAGCTACGCCAACCTTGTTTTAGCCCACTCGGAGCAAGTTCATGTTTTCAACAATAACCCTTATACGCACAGTATTTCCCTTTTTGCAGGAGATTTGTGGATAATGCGTTTTTGTATGGACTGGCAGCTTACAGGAGTTGACTGGTTTTCTAAATTACCTTCACGGCACTGCAATATTTTTGAAGTCCAGCCATCATTTTCACTACTTCTAATATTTTTCACTGCATTTCCACCTTAGCAATTATAGCTATGGTTTTCAGCCCACTTGTATATGTATACCCATGTTCATTTATATTATATGTTTTTTGAAACCTGGTGAAGTATTTACTTGGTACAAAAGTGATCTTTGTTAAAAGTGTTTTGGTTTATAAGTTACTAATATTTATTTTGATACATGTTTAGTGGTAGATCTTTGTTAGTCATTTAGTGAGTTGGTTTCTTATTTAATAAAGTTTGGATTAGAGGGCTAGCCTTAATAAGCTGTTCTTATATATTTTGTCTCTAGCTTTTAAGTTTCAGTTCTAAGGTAACACAGACTCAGATTACACTGTGGGGTTAAGGGGGAAGGGGGACTTGGTTAAAGGAATGAGTTAAATTCTTTTATTGCTCTTAACACAACCATCCTCTGTAACCACTCCCTTGCTCCAAATAACCTGATTATATATAAAATTAATGAATGTCTTTAATCCTTTTCATTACACTCAGGATTGTTTGTTTGTGCGTTTCAGTAAAGGATATTACATTTTTAACTCAACTGTGGACTACCTACTATTCTATTATTTTGTAGTATATATTTTAAAGTTACACTTTTATTAGTGAACTAGGTGCACAACATATTTCAAGGAGTGAACGTCACACCCTCCACACTATGAAGTTTTTGCTTAGTTTGTTTTTGACCCAGTATAGTTTGCATACTGGGTTTTCTGAGACTTAGAATTATACCACGGATTTTTCTTTTTATACCCAAGTAAACTTGATAGAATTTCATGCTCGTGTAGATAGCAAATGTTGGTGGTGTGATGTGGAAGAAAGAGTTAACTTTGAACATTTATTTTGGGAGTTTAAGGAGCTGATAGATTTGAAAAATTCCCTACAGAATACTCTAAGAAATACTGGTTGAGCAAATGGCTGTTATTAAGGATATGATCTTTTGAGCTGGGACACAGGATCTGAATTATATGGACATAGCAAGGCCTTATTAAGTTTAATTCTGTTGGCTGCCAAAAAAGCAATTACTAAAGAATTAAATCTAAGTCCAAAATCAACTGTATTTGATTTATTGAATATTGTCAGAGAGATATAAAATAAAGGGACAGAGCAAATTACACAGAAATGAATTATAGGAGCAATACATGCAGAATAATCAAGATGAGGAGTGAAATTTAAGAGAAGGCAGGAAGTGAGCAATTTATGTAATGTTGGACTGATCTTTACAAAAAGAGACACACACAATGAATATACTGTATCTAAATAAAAAAATGTTAATATGATTTGCTTTCTTTTCTGTTAATGTATGTTTGCCGATGTCTAAACTGATTATTAAAAAAATTATAAAAAAACTTGGTAAAATCACCAAAAGGAGTGTTTTTTCCTGTAATTAAGGATGGGCAAGTGAGGCTGGAAGGAACTGGAGGGTACGCATAATCATTGCTTTGCAGGAATGATAACTAACAGTAACAGCTGGACAATTCAGGAAGATTCAAAACTGAAACTTGGTTTATGCAGTAGTGAGATGGTATACTTATTTGCCTGGAACAGTCTCCCAACAAGATCACAGCTGAGACTCAAAATGTACACTGTTGATTTCTTCAGCGGTAAGATTATACATTTTTCCTGAACCATTTCCCAAGACTTCTGCAACAGTGGGACTGTACATTTATCTTCAACAGTTTCCCCAATATTTCATGTGTACTTCATGTTTGAACTCTCCTTTTATTGTATGAAAATGCTTGTTTGTAGAGTAGATGTATAGCTAATAAAGTGTGTGCTTTGATGGCTTTCTGTATATATAGTGTTAAATATTAGAGAAAGACTGTCAAAATATAATCAGGAGAAAGTCTAAGACTGTGGTAGTGAGGGTCAGAACTTTGAATGTTGGTAGTATGACTGGTATAGGGAGAGAGCTAGCTGATATGATGGACAGAAGGACGGTTGGTATATTGTGTGTGCAAGAGACCAGATGGAAGGGGAGTAAGGCTAGGTGTATCAGTGGTGGGTTCAAATTGCTTTATCATGGTGTGGATGGGAGGAGAAATAGCGTAGGAGTTATTCTGAAGGAAGAGTATGCGAAAAGTGTTTTGGAGGTGAAAAGAGTATCGGATAGAGTGATGTTTATGAAGATGGAAATTGATGGTGTAATGATGAATGTTGTTAGTGCATATGCTCCACAAGTTGGGTGTGCAATGGATGAGAAAGAAAAATTTTGGAGTGAATTGGATGAAGTGGTGATGACTGTACCCAAGGGTGAGAGAGTGGTGATTGGAGCAGATTTCAATGGGCATGCTGGTGAAGGGAACAGAGGGGATGAGGAAGTGATGGGTAGGTATGGTGTTAAACAAAGGAATACAGAAGGTCAGATGGTAGTGGATTTTGCGAAAAGGATGGACATGGCTGTGTTGAATACGTATTTTAACAATAGGGAGGAGCATAGGGTGACATACAAGAGTGGAGGAAGATGCACACAGGTGGATGCATATAGGGTCTAGGGAACTACTAAAGGGGCGGTGAATACCGCACAACGTGGCTGGGCTAATATATGCTTTCGGGCAGATAGCTCAGTACCAACCTATGAGCCTATAACCTTTCTTCTCTAAATCCAGAGCTGGCTTTGCCACTGCTGTCCTGCGGGGCCTTATAGCTGGTCCTAATGTTGTATAATTCCCTCCACCCAACCATAGCTTTGGGAATCTACCCAGATGTAATGACTGCAACAGTGAAATACGAACAACATAGTACAGTTGTGTACACTTACCATAAATGTAGATGTTCGAGTGTATTCACTGTTGCAGTCCTGGTTACCCTCCCTCCAGCCCCCTATTTTTCTCTGGCTATACCTCTGCTTTCTTTCACTATGCTTAAAAGCCCTTTTGGTGTATTTGCTTTTGGGATTGGAGGTATATTTTATGTGTTTTTAATTTTATTTGCTCCCCATTTGGGGGGCACCTGACATCTGGGGCAAGAAAAACTGATGTAATGGCGTCGGCTGCATGTTTTACACCCCTGACGACCTGACATCATGGAAGAAGGGACAGCAACTGACACAGGACCCAAGACTTTGTTAATTAGGCCGACTGAGGGCAATCTGCAGGCAGATTACTCAAATATAATGACTGCAACAGTGAAACACGAAGAACATCAGCAATCAGTGCACCATGCATGGGGACTGCACAGCATGTAAGACTACAAATGTAGAATTCATAATATATTTACATTGCTTAAAAATTACTTTATGAAAATGTTCCCAAAGTTTGGGGATTGAAGATTTTAATGGTAAATTTGCCAAAACATACTAAACACAGTTTCCTGGAGAAGTAGAATGGCTTTAGGATTGACTGGACAAATAAAATATTTCAGAGCACTGGAATGATTTAAGGAAGAAAACTGAAGTTTATTTATTGAAGAATGAAAAGAAATTAAGAGTTAAACCAGAATTTGCTAAATGAGCAACTTAATGTTGAAGGCAGGCTGGGAGGCAGTAAAAAGAATACAGAGTTAAAGGAAGCACTGGTAAACTAGACTAAAAACATTAGGTTATGGTAAACCCTACCCAAGTAGAAAGAGAACTTCTACCTACCTCAATAGATATACAGCAAACAGTGTCTGGAGAAGGGAATCTTCATCTAAGGGTGGCAACCTTTAGTGAAGAATTGAATTGTGATATTGCATTTGTGATAAATAAAAGCTTTACAGGTGAGAAGCCAGACTGCAGAGAATACCTGAAAGAGTGTGGCAAATCTGTTAGCCACTACTGAGATTACCCTAATCAAAGGATTTTCCTTCTTACTAGAGATTTCAGTCTATTCAAGTGATTTAATGCTTCTCCAGATCACATCAGTCAGTGTGAAAACCCATACTCGTCCAATAACATTCCAGGCTGTGTAGTGTTGCTACAAGGAGCAGACCTCAGAGTTGAGCTTTGCCTTGCATGCCTTAAGCAAAATGGAATAGGTTCATAGGTCCATAAATTAACAGGCAAATGATCGTGTAGATTATTTGCAGCTGAGCCACTGCATTTCCTGCTACTTCCTACCTCTTTCCATACAGGTTTGTAGAGTGGGACCAGTGATATATTTGCATTTACCTATTCATTCATCCTGGTTGTATTTACAGGGTGAATGAACTGCTTTGCTTAATATGAAGGGGAGTCTATTCCAGGGGGAAGAAATTCTTTGAGGTACCTTCCACACTAGCAGATTAGTTTATGGTGAAGATCAATACCTTCAGTATGTGTGTTAATGGTGTTCCCAGTTTTTCAAAACATGAGGAAGAATATTCGGGACAAGGTAATTCGAGACCTTGTAGGCCAGGCAGAGGTCACCCCTGAGAAGTCTGTATTATGCAGAGTTAATGACCCTTAATTTCTTTGGGAGGAAGTAGAGTCTTTCAAGTTGGATCATATGTCTGAACAGGTACATGCCAAAAGGAGCACTGTATTCAATTAAGGGCCTAATAATGGAAAGGTAAAGCAGTATGACATATTTCTACCTGGAAGAAAGATCCTTAGTCTACAACTTTATTTATTTTATTTATTTATTTTACATTTGTTGACTGGGCTGGTCCAATTGGATATATGTCCATTTTCAGTGGAGGCCCGGGGAGAAAAGCTCTGCATATCAGAATAGTATTTACAAAACATAGGTACATTACCAAGTTTTGGCAATTATAACACTTCATTACATTTTAGCTTATGAGTAAGAAAAAAACATTCCTAATTACATAACAAATATGGATATATATAAAAGTAAGTAAAATAGAGCACTATTAAACTAATAAGTTACACACACATTATTGTTAGTAAAATATTAATGAGCTTGTGCGGGCAAGAAGATAAGTGTCTGGAGACGAGGGAGGTAGTTAATCTGGGTTTGCACAGGGGCATAACCAGTGTGATTTAAAGTATGGTTTGAGTTTGGTTTTAAATAAGGTAATTGATGGTAAGGAGGTTAGGTCATTAGGGAGGGTCTTCCAGGTTTTACCCAGTGTTAGAGAACAAAGAGTCTCCGGCCAGATTGTTGGTTTTACCTATCTGTACCAGTAGTTTATTTGATGAGCGCAGGGTCTTCAGGTTATTGTAGGGGGTGATTATAGGTTAGTGAGTATTTGTAGGTTGATACAGGATCTTATGGGCAACAGTTGGTTCAGTAGAATAAGATTTGACAACCATCCTAGTTGATTAAGATTGTTGCAATGATGGGTTCTATAGGCAGACCAGTAGCAAATCTGGCAATATTATTGTAGGAGATAGCCAGCTTGTTCAGATTGCTTTTACATAGATTAGTATAGATAGGGGATGCATATAGTAGGGTTGAGATTAAGTGAGTACAGGCAACAGTGGTCCTGGCTAGTGGAGTCATAAAGGGTTTAATCCTATAGAGGGAACCTAGTTTCTTGTTTACTGTTTTTATAGTGTTGTTAATAAGGGGCTCAAATGTAAGGTTGTTATCAATTAGTACTCCAAGTAGTTTTGTGGTAGAATCAGGAAATATTATAGTACCATTGCTAGATGTAACAGTGAAGTTCAGTGGGTAGGCTCAGTGGAGGGAGTGAATAGTAGCATTTTTGTTTTGTTTGGGTTCAGGATGAGACATCGGTGAAGGAGCCAATTCTCTACTGTTCTAAACACGTCTTGGATTAGGGACTGAAGTTGTGATGGTGTAGGGGCTGAGCATATTAATGTGGAATCATCCGGGTATTGGATACAGGTAGCTTGAGGTAATAGAGTGTGTAGGTCATTTGTAAAAATGGAAACGAGGAGAGGACCCAATATGGAGCCTTGAGGGACACCAAGAGCAATTTGGAGGTTTGAAGACAAGTTATTCTCCCATAGTACAGCCTGTTGCCTGTTATTTAAAAAGGACTGGAACCACTGTATATGTTTATGAGTAGCTGGTGACTGACCACGTCAAAGGCTTTTGACAGATCAATAAAGAGGACTGAGGATAGTGTGTCATTATTACGATTTTTATTAATGCAGTCGGTAAAGGATAAGAGAGCAGAGGTGGTGCTATGAAATGATCTGATGCCATGTTGGCAGGTAGCTAGTAGGTTTTCTAGTAGGTGGTTTAATAGTTGCTTATGAATGCACTTCTCCATGATTTTTGCCAATGGGGATACTATGGCTATAGGCCTGTAGTTAGAAAAATCTTTGGAATTACCACCTTTATGCAGGGGATGATATGTGAGATTATCCAGAGTGATGGAATAGTTCCTTCAGAAATAGTTCTCTTAATGAGGATGGATATGGGGTAGGCTGTAGCTTTTGCAGGTATTCTGCAGGTAGTAGGTCTGCCGAGAGGGTGGTGGGTTTAAGTTTCTGAATAAGGGTGCAGACAAGGGATGTAGGAACAGGTTGGAAGTGAAATAGTGGGGGGCTGTTAGGGATATCAGTGGAAGAGGATATAGTGTCAGGGGATAGCTGATTGGCCAGAGATTGAATGGTGTCCGTGAAGAAAGTGTTAAAAGAATTGGCAATTTTGTTAGGACTGTTGAGACTAGAGCCTGAGGGTGTGGGTATAATTGAGTGACCTGGGTGTAAGTTTATTGATACCAGTCCAGAATTTGTGAGGTTTATTTTGGTGGGTTTGTTGTGGGTGACAGTAAAAGTTTCTTTTGTCTGCCAATATGGCTTTTTTAGTTTCATTTCTTAATTGTCTAAACTTTAATTGATCTGTTGGGCATTTGGTTGTCTGCCAGCTAGCCCACAGTTTGTTTCTATGGAGGATTTTTTGTTTGGCAGTTTTGGAGAGCCATGGGGCTGTGGTTTAATTATCTGTGTTGGGGCATGGTAGTCTAGAATGGTTAAAAATTTAGAATTAAAGTATTTAACGGCGTCTTCTAAAGGTAAGTGTTTCAGGGGTGACCAGTCACAAGCTATGAGTTCCTTTTGAAAGCTGTCGGGGTTATAATTTTTGTTAGACCTTATTTTCTTGTAAATGGTTGGGTTTGGGATGTCACTCTTTTATACCTGATTAAGAAGGTGAGTGAGTGATCGCTTATATCTTCAGGGAGGGTACCTACTTTGTAAGACTGGTGATGACTATTTGTGAGAATCCAATCTACGATGCTGTCATTGTTATTATGTTTATTGGTTCTAGTGGGGGATGTAATGGTTTACGTAAAACCATTTAGGTTGATATGGGTAGAAGGCTGTTCAGATGTACAACACCTCCAGTTTATATTAAAGTCACCAAGAATTATGGTTTCTTGTGGGTAGGTGGTGGACAGCCAACTTAGGAGAGCCTCTAAGGTGTTGGTATTATTGCTTGGGAGAAGGTAGATACAAATGATATAAATGGATTTACATTTGTTGAGTTGAATTTTGGAGATAAGAATTTCTGCATTGCTAATTAGAGGAGGTTTAGAGTCTATGGAGGTCACCTGTAATTCAGATTTATATAAAATACCTACTCTTCCACCTTTCTTGGCATTACGGTCAAGTCTCAGGATACTATAGCCTGGGGGAATAACAACAGTATCTTGTATTGTTGGCTTGAGCCATGTTTCAGTGAGAAAGAGGATGTCAAAGAATGTATATCCATAAGGGCGTGTAGGTGGGCAACTTTATTATTTATGCTTCGAATACTGAGATGGGCTATCAGGAGAGAGTTAGGGGGTCTGGTAAGCAGGTGTGTATTAACAAAAGTTGGAGTGTTAGGCTCTGTGGTAGAATTTGGGCCAGGGTTTGGGTGTATGTCACCATCAATTAGGGAGTGGACTTGTATAGTCAGAATGAGAGTTAAATGTTTACATATTAGGTTTTGGGGTTTCCTAGCTCTAGGGCTGTAGTATGTGATGTGAGGGAGTCTATGAAATTTGGTTGATAAATACTTTGGTGGATAGGATGTGCGATTATGGCTATGAGGGATTATAAGTGTTGGTGTGGAGGTTTGCTTTATGGGGTTATGAAAGTGTAGGCAGTTAAGGTGTTCATAGAAAGTAAGTAGGTAAGGTATAGCTAAAATAGGTAGGAGTGATAGTAGGAGTAAGGGGTTTCAAGTATGTAAGGGTAGTATTAGGTAGCATTGTAGAAGTATTGTGTGTAGGCTAGTATACAGCTGAGATAAATAAAAGGATTTCCTAACAACCGTGGTGAGGTGGTAATCGAAGGAAAGCACATTTGTTAACCAATGTGTTTAGGTCTCTCACAACTATTTTGGGGGGTACATTAATGTGGTCATAACAGTTCCCATGTTCCTAAGGATGTAATACTTCATTGAGATCAACAGCATGGACATGGTATCATTTCCTTATGCATATCAGTCTTCCATGGAGAATTTGAGAATCCCAGGGAAAATTGATGGCATCCGATTTACTGTCATTGGCAAAGGTCCTTGATATCAAATCTGACATCAGAAAAGTAAATACAAAATAGGTGTGGCTCTAGTACTGAGGCCTTCAGGATGGCACTGGTATTGAGCTTTTTCAAGGAGCTCGTACCCGCAGTTTTTACTTGTGAGGTTTTGTCTGTCTGTTTGCTATCCTTCAGGTAACACAAGGATTTATTTTAGTTTAAGTTCACCTATAATGCCCAAATAAGGAGTGGTGCTAAAATCTTTGACTAGGCCAAATTTAAGATGCGAGAGTCTACTTGCGCTCATTGAGAGCTTTTCTGACTTTTTCAAAAAAGCCATCCAAGTTACCAGACAGGATCTACCTTTCCAAAACATAAAAATATTCATCTCTATGGATGTTAGGCCGGCAATGTCCATGATTATGAGGTTCTTAATGAAGTATGCCACTGACTTGCATTTTAAAGCTTGTGAGGCTTATGGGTCTGTATTTACCAAGCTCAATGGTGAGGCCTCCCTTGTATAGGGGAATAACCACCATAGTTATTCAGATCCCTGGAACGAATCTAGATGGAGGTTGAACAGATTATGAATGAGGTCAGTAAGACACTGCTTCATACTGGTTAGAAATCACCCCAACACATTATTAGGTTCCACTGCATTTGCATTTCTCACCTCCAAGAGATCCTTTAGGATTTGTTCAGGGAGTGATAGGTTGAGAAGGTGGCAAACATACTTCACAGGCCGAGTAGGTGGGACATTACTGACTCAGACTAGTGTTTGGTATCGTTTCTTAGTCTCCTAATTTAGTTGAAGGACTTGGTGGTCATTTTTTGATAGAGGATTTCATTTTAAATTCATGCTGTAACCTTGGAAGATTTAATTTCGTACACTGGCTTTCTTTAATTTTCTGAGTTTAATACAAGTTGTGGAGTTTTTGGCTCATTACCTAGGGAGAGGAGTTTCTTTTTCTTGTTATATAGCTTGCTAATGCTAGTGTTTCAGAAAAGGGTTTTATTCTTAAACTTGGTTCTGCGTTTGTTATGCAGTGGCACCGAGATCTTGATACAGGTATTGAGATGAGAATAGATCTTTCTCCCGTCTTTCTGCCTTCATCAACAGCATTGTTGGGTCCCTGGTGGTGTGCCATCACAAAATAACATTTGGAATAATATTTTTCCTTGGGTTTGATGCTTTAACTGTTAAGGTGTTTACTGCTGAACATCTCCGTATCCAGTCTGAAAGAGAGAATCACAACTACCCAGTTCAATACTCTCACCAGCTTATGCTATTGGAAGCTTTATGTACATTACTCTTTAATACACAAAAACTTACGTTGTATCCTCACACTTTGTTATAAATTACTGCTGTTAAGAACACCACCAAACCCAGAACACCCCCCCCCCCCATTTTTCAAACGGCTGTTCCTTGCTCTCTATACATTTATTTTTTTCCTTTTTTCTCTCTCTCTCAGGTCTCCATAGAAATAGCATATCACCACCCTATTTTTTTTTTCTGCTTCAACTCTGAATTAACTGCATCTCCCGTCATGCAACACTGTCGTTCACTACTTACTCACCTCTCCAGATTTCTTCATTTTAATCCAACTCCCTGCCATAATTCTTGTCTCATTATAGCAATTTAATCTCCCACCTTAATCTACTTAATGTTTTACATGTAATTTGCTTCTTTGTACCCGATTTTCCCCTATCCTCCTTTTTGACCACTGCTTTTTCTGTTACCGACATTCCATTCTGGTGAAACTCCTCACCTTTTGCTGATTGTTTCTGCAGTTTTTCCTGGCTTTTCGGATACCTGGTTCTATTACTTTTTGCATTGCTGTACCTCTTTCTACATGCAGGAGCTTTCTGCTGGTTACTAGGGAATATATCTACCCTTGCTACATTACCCAGCATGCCTTGCATCATTTAAAAGACTGTAGTGGCATTTCGCCATCTTCCTCCCCTGTCTTTCTGCCTTCAACAGCTTTTTTGCGTCCCTGGTGGTATGCCATCACAAAGTTACTTTTGGAATAATATTTTTCCTTAGATTTGATGCTATAACTGTTAAGGTATATTACTGATATTTGTTTTAATTTCTTGCATTTATTATTTGTCATTTACTGCTGCAGTACCGGTCGGCTTGTTTAGGTCTTATGGACTTAGTTTGATGATAGTATTGCTTTCCTTCAGATAACACTTTTTTTTTTATCAGCTTGGACAACTACTTGATGCATTAACGATCACTGAAATGGGCTCCATCAGAAATCGTGAACATTCAAAAGTTCGAGCCTCATATGGTCGACACCCTATGAGCGAACATTTGAAAGCTCGCAAGTTTCAATGGAGATCGCCATAGGGAATATTTCCCTTTACTTCAAATAGAGAGATCTCGGAGTTGGTAGATTTAAGTAGTGGGGTATGCAGGGGGGGCTTGCCCCCCTGCCCAGAGCATTAAGGTATTTTTTTTTCTTTTTTTTTTAATTTTTTAGTTGTTCGAAGTTTTAAAACTTCTCTCATATGGTGTTGATCATATGAGAGTCGAAGTTTTAAACCTTTGAGCATATAATATAGACCACATTGAAACAGTGTCTCCCAACTCATAGGTTCATAGGTAGATACTAGGCTATCTGCCCTAGGACATTTATAAGCCTAGCCAGAGTGTATTTGGCTTCCGCCTCCCTATTAGATTAGCCTACTGTGCCTCTGTAAAGTAGGTCACAGAAGGTACCCTTTTAAGATTAGTTTACTGTGCCTCTGTCTAGCAGGGACACAGAAGAGATCCCAGGGATGAATTTGCGATTTCCCATCCACGCATCCAGATTTCGCTTGAAGAGGGACAGCGAGGGGCTATGTCTAACATGAATTGGGATTCTATTCCAGAATGAGGGGAGCCTCTGGGAAATGAATCTGTCCCTCCAGCATGTCCTATTTATTTTTGTGCTGAGGTTTAGGTCTCTGGAGCGTGTAGCTCTAAGGGACTTGGATTTTTTGAGGTGGAGCATGTCCATTAATTCTGGGTTTGACATGGCTATGTACGTCAGGCATAGATAGCCTCTGAGTAGGCGGAAAGCAACTCAGTAGAGCTGGAGTTTCTTTAGTCGAGCTGCATAGGACATCTGTTTGTAGCCCATGATCCTCTTGGTGAGGTACTTTTGGGGTCTCTCCAGTTGCTGCAGGTGTCGGGTAAGGTACATCCCAAAAGGGGCATTGTATTCAATTATGGGCCTGATGAGGGACGAGTAGAGGGGCACAATGACCTCTCTTGATCTAGATGTGAACCCTTTCATGATAAGGTGGGCTATAAAGGTCTTTCTAACCACTTTGTCAATGTGATTATCAAAGGAGAGGTTACTATCTACGTTGGTCCCCAAATCTCTAATTACTTCTTCCGTACTTAATGGATTACCACCTATGTGGTAATTTGTGGGCACCTTGTTTTTCCCAAAGGGGATGACTATGCACTTTTTAGCATTTAGCTTGAGGCCGTGGCTCTGGCACCAAGCATCCGTCTCTGTGAGACCCTTTTGGAGGATGCTTGTGTCAGCTGATGATTCGATTATGGCCCCCAGTTTGCAGTCAGCTGCGAACTTTGTCAGCCATAATACCCCCGTGTTAGCCTGAACCTCAGAGAAGTATACACCGAACAAGAGAGGTCCCAGAACTGAGCCCTGTGGGACACCACTTGTAACTGGTTTGGATTCGGAGATGCCACCTGCGATTCTGACCATGTGGGTTCCATCTCTGAGCCAGTTTGCAACCCATCTTGTGATATAGGGGTTGATATTTAAGCTGGTAAGCTTATTTATGATGCCCGAGTGGGGTATTGTGTCGAAGGCTTTTGTGAGGTCCAGGTAGGCTGTGTGGTCTACCTTGCCCTCATCTATGGCTTTGGTAACTGTTTCAAAGAAATCAACTAGGTTTAAGAGGCAAGATCTGCCCTTAACAAAGCCGAATTGGGTAGGGTCTAGTGTCTGGAGGCTCCCAATGTCTTTGTTTATGAGTTCCATGACAATACGCTCCATAGCTTTACAGACCAGACTAGTCAGGCTTATGGGGCGATAGTTTCCGTTTTTATTTTTTCCCTGGTGCTGCAGTCCTTGGTGCATCTACGGTAGTTGACAAAGCAACTGTAAATGCAATGTTTTTTGCTCTGGTTGAAATAGCCATTTATCCTGTTATTTTATATGCTAGAAAGCCTTCTAGAAAGTTGTAACCTTCATATGTGACTGCCATAGTTCTGCTAGTTCCATGAAACATTTTATTAATCATTATGCTCTTGCAGAACAGCGAGGAAGCCTGGCTGTTGAGGCTAGATGCTAAGGCTTTAATTGTTCAGTGATATCTTGCTCTGCCTTTCCCCTCTACAAGTTCTACCTTCACCTATTTTACTTTGTTTCACCTGATGTGTGCCATACCCTTACTTAAAAATTGAGTTACGTTTGTTCTGGTCAAGGTTTGGTCTCCTGCTACAGTTAAAGTGACTTACACTATTCATTACTGCTTAAAGAAAAAGTTTATTTTGACTTGCATAAGCCATGTATTGCTGACTATTTAAAACCTAGTCCACTGCTACTGTTTTGGGGTTTTTTACAATGCATGTTGTAGCACATGGCAAGTGTTTACACTGCGCTACAGATGCAATGTATTAGCTGACTGCTTATGATTTGCTGCTGTTTTTTAAGGGTATTACAATGTACGTTATACCACATGGCAAGTGTTCTCACTGAGCTATAGTCAAAACGTATTATCTGTCTGCTTAGCACCATTTTGCTGTTATATTTTCACTATTGCCTTCCCTATTTCGTATTATACTAGGCAATTAGCCTTGTGGACCTTTTTCCAACATTGTTCTCTCTATTCTTCTACCTCATACCTCGCCTATTTCTGTCTCTTCCCTCTGGCTGCTATTTTTCTCTATTGTGGTACTTCTTTCTCATCATCAGTATCTATTGCCCAACCTATTGTAAACTCCCTGTAGTCATGAATGCTTACCAATTGTCTTTGTTTAACCTGCTGTCCCTCTTCCTTTTCTAGGTGTTTACTACTGAATAAAACTTCAGTGCTGAACATCCCTGTACCCAATCAAACAGAGAATCGCAGTCCAATACTCTCACCAGCTTGTACTATTGGAAGCTTTATGTATATTATTCTATAATACACAAAAACTTACTTTGTATCCTCACACTGTTATAAATTACTGGTAACTTAAGCACACCATCAAACCCGGAACCCTCTCCCCTATTTTTCAAACGGCTGTTCCTTACTCTCTATACATTTATTTTTCCTTTTTTCTCTCCTAGCCTCCCCATTTTCTCTCAGGTCTCCATAGAAATAGCAAATCACCACCACCCTTCTTTTTTTCTGCTTCAACTTTCTGAATTAACTGCATTTCCCTTCATTCAACTCTGTTGTAAACTACTCACTCTTATCTCTCCAGATTTCATTCTGTTATTTTAATCTAACTCCATGCCGTAATACCTGTCTCGCTATATCAATCTACTCTCCCACCTTAATCTACTTAATGTTCTATATCTAATTTGCTTTTTGTACCCAATTTTACCCCTCCCCCTTTTGACCACTGCTTTTTCTGTTGCTGACATTCCGTTCTGGTGAAACTACTCACCCTTCGCTGTTTGTTTCTGCAATTTTTCCTGGCTTTTCAGATACCTGGATCTACCCACTAAGCTCAGGCTCACTTTGCTCCTCTGCCCTACACCCCCATTCCCACCCACCCCACTTTCATTTGCTTTATACTCTTATCCCTTCAACCACATCCCCTTCCACCCCTCAGCTTCCTCCAGCAGTCAACAATAACTTCCTTCTTACTTCAACCAACCACATTTCATTCTGATACTCTATACTCTCCCAACCACTAGTGTCAAACACATACACTTTTAGAACCTTTTTCTTACCCCAAGACACCCACATCATGTTAGTTTCCAATCCACTTAGTAGAAATGCCTTCCTTCTCATTATCTTCACCATACCCATTCTCTTTCTAGCTACCACAGTAACCTCTTATGAAGGCACACCCCCTCAAACTCCCCTCACCTATTTCCTTTCCCCTAGCCAACCACTCACATTCGTTCCTTCCTTATAGCACCATCTCTCTCCATGTATACTAATTCCTCATTACATAAATTGAAGCTTTTCCCTCTACATACATCTCTCATAACCAAAACAAGACATCATCCAGAGACTAACCTCTTTACTTACCTCAGAAAAACTCACCACCTGCAATCTGGCGATATACACCCAAACTCTGGACCCAACCACTGCTCCTCTCAGCCTATCCCGCACACCTCCATAACACCACACGTAATACTTCTTTCCACATTCCCACATCATCCTCCAAGAACCTAACTATACTATCTATGAACATTCAAAGTATCATGAACAAAATCTCCCCATTCCATGCCTGGGTGTCTTCACAAACTCCTAATATTCGTTGCCCATCTTCCCCTAATCCCTGCCCAAACAGCTCTCCCTCTGATACAGCTACACTTCTAAATTCCTTCGATTCCATCCGCAACTTTACAAAAAATTACAATATCACCAACCCTATACCACCAATTACTACCAGTTCTCCCATTTTTTTTCTCTTAAACCTATCCCCACATCCTACATCAAATCACTTCTGTCCAAACTCAGAACATGCGCTCCATCATTCGACAGCTTACCTCCTCAATACCTAAAAATGGCTGCTAATTCTATCATGTTCTCTATCTATACTAATCAACAGATCTATCAAGGAAAACTCTGTGTTTGACATCTGGAAAAAATTCTATGTTCTACCCTTGCATAAAGGCAGTAATGCAACAGACCCATTTAATTTCAGACTATTTCCATCCTCTCTCCCCTAAAATACTTGAAAAAGTGCTTCTTGATCATATTCTCCAAGAAAATCTCCTTACCCCCACAGAACATGGTTTTCGCCCAAAGCACAGTACTGCTACTGCTCTAACATCCTTCACAAATACTATTGCAAAATCTTGTGATAACAATAAATTAGTTTCCTGCCTATTCCTTGATTAATCCAAATCCTTTGATACTGTTTCTCATAGATTACTACTAGCCAAACTTGCTTCTCTTAACCTCTCCAACTCTGCAATATCCTGGTTCTCCAGCTACCTCTCAAATAGATTCCAGGCTGTGAAATGGCAATCTAACTTCTCTCCCTTTCGACCAGTACAAACTGGGGTGCCCCAAGGCTCCATCCTTGGTCCCCTACTTTTCAACATCTTTATTAATGACCTCCACTCTTCTTGTCCACTCTACCGTTATTCAATATGCTGATGATTCCACAATCATCTCCTGCTCTGACAATATCACACACCTTCATACCCTCACCCAAGAATCCCTCCACTCTGTCGAAAGATGGCTTACTTCCCACCAATTACTACTGAACCCAAAGAAGAGTAAAACTTCTCTTATTTCGCCCTACTACCCCTTCAGCATCACAAAACTTCCTTTTCTGTCTCCTCCTTGAATAACACTATCATCTCTACAGAACCCCACACTAAACTCCTAGATGTTATCATCAATTACCACCTTAAATTTGATCTACACACTCAGCAGTGCATTAAAAAGACCCATCAAAAACCAGGCCTGCCATACAGACATAATAAATACCTTACAAATGCTTCTAGACTCTCCCTTGCACAAGCCTTTCTACTCCACACACTGCTCTATGCAGCCCCTATTCTCACACACCTCCAATCAAATATTCTCACTAAACTAGAACATACCTATAATAAAATAGCATGATTTGCCTCCAACCTACCTTACCACTCCCATCACTGCATCGCCCTAAGAAATCTGCAGTGGCTAGAACTTCATCACCACATCCTAGTACCCCAGCTTCTCATGGCTTACTCAGTTTTACATCAACCATCTTTCTGTCCTTCTCTCTCCACTCTCACCCAGTCCTATACTCCCAATTGCTCTCTCCATAGCTCTCAAGAGAACCTGCTGTATGTCTACATGCCCAATAAAACTATTGGCAAATTACTTTTCACCTACTCCATAGCAAATGCTTGCAACAAATTACCTCATAAATGTCAGATGTATCACTAACCCTAAAACCTTTAAAATAGCAATGCAAGATTACCTACGCAAATCATGGTTATGTCTCTAATGACCCAGCATAAGCTATCGTCCTCTACTCAAACTACTGTTCTTTCAGCTGATACCACACTAGTCCTTTCACTGGTTTCCTTCCTGGCTTTCTTTTTTCCCCTAGTATTTACTCCAAATACTTATTTCTTCTGTCTGTCTTCTACTCTAAATTAGCTTTTAGTTTATAACTTATTACTCTGCTACTCTTTACTTTTTTTTTTTACATATTTCTCTGCTTCTTTTTACTATTTGCTATTTTAGGAGCTCTTACTACATATATCTTCCTGTTTTTATAATTGTTCATACTTTACTACATACAACATTTATGTAAATGCCCATTATGCTTTTTTTTCTCTAATGTTTTTCTCTGAGTTACATGTACTTTGACTATTTTCTATAGTGTGCATTTCATATGTGAAAACTGAACTAGTTATGTACTGTTAGTCTTATGTACTCAGTGTTTCTTTTTATGTACTTGATGTTTCTTTTTTTTTTCTCTTGCAACAATTGTCTATGTTACATAATGTTAAGTAATGTACTACTGTTGCTTTTCTCCTCAGGTCTCTGCTGAAAAACGGCTTAATCCAGTCAGACTAACCCGGTTAACAAATGTCAAATAAATAAACTCAGCCATTAAGACAGCACTAAGTGTATGGGGAGGGTGCAGTATCTGCTGAAGTTCCTTAAGTCTTCATATTGATTGAATTTGCCTTTGGAACTCTTCAACAGTTCTGTGGTTTCAGTGCTTTGGGTTTGGTTGTAGCTTGATGGTCAGACCTACCAACAGAGGATGCAATTATATGCATAATGGTACTGTGTTTGCAATGATCAGGTCCAGTACATCGGATTCCCTTAAACTAGTCTAGTAGTTTGTAAGTATGATGTCTACAAAAGTTGTGTGTTTTAGCAGTAGTTTAAATATTACAGTTAAATAGGTAGCCATTTGAAAATCTAAAGTATAGCAGTGTGTGTTTTAATAGTATGCTTCTCCAGCTTATTTAGATATGCCTTTTGAGTTGTGGGCGATGTAGAAGGGCATTTTTAGCTTGCCAGGAGGTGATGAGGGGTTTTAATTACAGTTGCTAGGATGTGAAGGAGTTTGTAGTTATTTAGCTATACAAGTCTAGAGGTGAAGGATTCATGGAAGTATATGGACATGCTGCCACTAGTTATAGAGGTACTCTATATAGAGGATCTGAATGTGTTATCAGTATTGAACCATGGTAGGAAAGGTGTATTATAACAGTATGGAATCATGTTTCAGTAGTGACAGAAATGTCTAGAATTTTATTGAGTTAGGAGGATTTCGAAAGATGGCAGTTTCATATTTAGGCTTCTAGCATTGTGTAATGCCACCCCTTTATACTCCTGGTTAGGTTTGTAGATGCAGCAGGTTTATATTGCCTTAAAAAAAAATTTAGGATGGTAGATGAAGCTTTTTTTTTTTTTTTTTTTAAGGCAAAGTATTAATATACACGAGTGCTGGAGTGAAAGGTGCAGGCCATCCCTGCAAAGCAGGAAGAAGAGTCCACCATCTGCCATCAGCACGCATCTGGATCTCCTAGAGTGACACCAGAAGCTGACTTACTTGTTGAAATTATTGTTTTGATTACATGGAGGCGTTATTCATGGTAAAGGTACACTCTGCTCAAGACTTGCATGTGTACTATGAGAGTAGTATCAAGACTCACTTCGTATAATCTAGGATACAAGTCTCAAGTCGCTTACACCCAGATGAACACCACCATGTTGGAAGTATATTTGAGGTGAGGCGACTTCAGAGCCCTAGACAGTTGCTATATCCTAGCTCCTGAATGCCAGCTCATCACCACCCTGTCTTGATCAAGCCTAGGAGAGGAGTGTCTGTCTCACTACACAGTCTCTAATGGCAGTGACATTTCTATGTATTTTGGCAGACCCAAAGTGCCTTAAGAGTTCAGATGGGCTAATATAATGACCTCTCAGAGTAGGGTTTGTCATAAGTGGTGACGAGGGTGGTAGCATGTAAGATTGCATCATGTTGCTGAGGAGCCTGAGAGGTTGGATTGTTGTTGCTGAGGAGCCTGAGAGGTTGGATTGTCTCCTTGGAGGCATTTAAGGCTTGGGAAGAGATTCCTTAAGTACTTCAACATAAGATTTGCTTTTTGGTGCATGGCATGCAGGTACTATGTGGCTATGGCACTGGCAACCTTCTGGGTACTCTATCTTTTAGACGAAAGGGTGGCATCAGACTACGAGAGGTGTCTGTACCTCTCATGTGTGCTGAAGTAATGGTATAAGTAAGAGATTGTCAGTGAGCATTAAGTAGTTTGAATACTTCAAGGTACCAATGCTGGCAAAAAAGAGTGAGTTGGTACTCTGCAGACCTATGATTGTGGAATAAGGAGAGTCGGTGGTGGTATCTGTTGTGTATTAGGATAAATACGTAATTTAATTACATTTGATTAACTTAGAATCTATAGAAGAGATTGCAGAATATAGCAGGTAATGCAGTCATGTAAGCTGTGCTCCTATAACAGCAAGGCCCTACTTGTGAGGGTGATTACAGTACTGACAGGAGAGGGGCATTTTGCCACTTGGTACAGGGAAGTGGACTTCAGCTATGGTGGTTGCAGTTTGGTGCAGCACTTTACTCTGCCAGTGCCTCAGAACTACTAAGGAGCAAGCTTGAGGCACCAAGTCAGGATTACAGGAACAGTTTGTGTGGGAATAAAGTAGGGACACGAAGGCTGTAGTCACAGTTTAATTCCAGGGATTTGTTTCTCCGGTGTGCACTTTACACTGCTGCTGCTGTGATCACACAATGCACAGCACTCTGAATCCCAGCTGAATGGAGTATAGAGGAGCACAGGTCATAGTAATTTAAAACAAAGTAGACAATTACCATTTACCTGCACTTCAGGATCATGACTTCTCCCAGGATGAGAGAGTTCCTTTCTCCAACAAAGCAACTGTGGACACCAGTTTTTCTCTTTAAAAGAAAAAAAAATGTAACCACTAAAACAGCACAGTAGTTTGTGGAAGAGAGCCAACAAAGTTGGATTTAAGTTCATTTAAAAATAATGTGATAGATGTAATCAACAGAAGATGCAACAGTACAGCAGCACTTCTTCAGTAAACAACAGACAAGTCTGAAGTTACACAAATTAAAACAAGTAACTATTTAAATTACAGATTTTAAGCAATAAAATAGTCACTTATAGGATTGGTAGTTGAAGTCTGGTATTAAATGAACACAAAAGCACTCTGAAGACCACGTGAATGGAGCACTGAAGAAGGCAGGTTGCAGTTGCTTAGATGAAGGAAGAGTTTGCATGGGGCGAGGAAGAGTGAGGTGGGTAATTCAAGATTACCCCTTTTGGGTTCTTCCATTGAATAAATCAAATGAGAAACCAGGGAAGTGGCAAGATTTTTATACTTTAAACAAACCTTGTTGACACTGAGTAAGAGTTTTCTTACCGTGGCAGTAGCAAGACTTCAGAGATGTTGCACTAGTATTGTCAGCATATGATTATCAAATGGAGCACTCTAGCACTTCATGTCAGAAGTGAAAGACCCCAACAGAATCATAACACTTTGAAATGGTAATCGTGATCAAACAAAATCTAAAGCTTGGCTGTTGCACTTTAGGCATTTTTGCAAGTGGAGGTTGCAGCCCCCCCATACCCATACTGCTTAATAAACTTTGAGGTTACTATATCTCAGAGGGGATATTTAACTTTGAATTACAACACTGGACTACAGCAGTTAGTTTGGAATTTGTAGCTCTCAGAATATACAATGGCAGCATACACTGGCAGTCATTGACACTGTAAAATTTTGACAAATTCTGATTTGGACTAAATCAGTTTGTAAGTGAAGGTATCGACCCACTATTCTCCTCCTCTTAAAAGGCAGTTTGGGGGGGGGGGGGCAGAGGGCAGCAGCTCCCTTGCAAATGGAACTAAACAATCTGCTTTGACAGAGCGAGAAAAAATTGCTAAGTAGAAGTAATCAAATGATCTGTATGTAACAAAAAAAATACTAAAGCAGTAACCTCTGTTGTTGCGGAGTTGGAAGTATGTAGCTCCAACAGCATTACAGTACATGAACTGTTGATTACAGAGATCATTTAATGTTGTGTAATAACATTGCTTCGTATTCTGGACTTGCAATTTAAGGTCCAGTGTACTACACAATTGTCAATTTCAGAGATACTGCAGGTTTGGAGTTGGTGTATATTCCCCTTTGCACTTGTTTATTTGTATTGCTGAGTATCATGTTTATGGAGCTAACATTTGCCATGTACCTCAAATAGAATTCAGAGGTTCCAAGAGACATGGCAGAATATTTAATATTTATAAATCATTAGCGGAAGATTCAAATTTTGTGTTGAAAATTGTCTTAATATTGTGCTACCATTTTATTAATTTCGTGCTGGTGGAGAAAAGCTGTTCAGGAAGAACTCTACAGAGGTCATCCTGCTGTGATTAAAAAGTTTACTAGAAGAGTAGCATGTTAAAGGAAATATGATAACAAATGTTCATTAGAACTCACCCTGAACTGTCACAGGTGTTAAGCTTGGTGATAAAAGGTTGGCCAACCACAGCTACAGCAAACCTTTAATGTAATTTTTAAAATTATACTAGAAGATTAGCAGATGAACAGAATGTACTTTTTGGCCCACTTGAATAGTACATCATTATACATTCAGAAAAGCTGTACTGGAAGAGCTGCATGCAGGTCACCTTGAAGGCACAAGCTTTTCATACATTCTCAGAGTCTTTCCATCAGGTTGTAGATGTCAGATGGAGCAGAAGATACCTAGATGAGCATTGTTGCGCTCATAGGGATTTCCAGGTACATATTGTATTTTTTTTTTAAACACTGATTTTACATGACCATCTGTGAATTATGCATTTATAAAAGTAGTGGGTACATATTTCAAATGATTAGAAATATCGTGTGCCAGGTATAATTTTTCAAGTTGCAGAAAGTACAGTTTTGTACCTACCATAAATGTAGATGTCCGATAGGTACGCATCTGCAGTCATCACATATGGGTTGTCCTGCCTCAGGCAGCCCTTCGGTCGGCCGGATTCCAAAGTCTGGGTCCGACGTCGGCTGATGTCGCCCTTTCCCTGACGTCAGAGCGCCTGGGGTATAAAAGCGTCAGCCGACACCATCTTCCTCAGTGTTTCTTGCTCCAGATGCCAGGTGCCCTCAAATGAAGGCTAAATTTGGAGAAATGCAATAAATTCCAAACATGCACAGAAATATATATATATATATATATATATATATATATATATATATATATATAAAACAAATACACCATAATAGATAACCCCAGCTGGCTATGAGAGGGAAAAGTACCCAATAAATACCAAAGAGGGGAAGGAGGGAGGGGAGGGTAAACCTGACTGCAGATGCATACCTATCGGACATCTACATTTATGGTAGGTACAAAACTGTACTATGTCCTTCAAGGATGCATCTGCAGTCATCACAAATGGGTAGAATACCATAGCCAATCTGGGGGTGGAGGATCTATGTAAAGGATGGTGTAGCTAAAATGCCCTGCAGGACTGCCGTAGCAAAGCCTGCTCTGGATCTGGAATATAAAGGTAAATTGTAATGCTTGGAAAATGTATGCACGGAGCTCCATGTAGCAGCTTCTAAAATGTCCTTGGTAGCCACCCCTCTTAAGAAGGCTGTGGAGGTGGCTGTGGCTCTGGTGGAATGAGGTCTAATGTTAGCTGGCACAGTTTTTCCATGAAAGGAATAACTAAATGAATGCAATTCCCTATCCATTTTGAAATTGTCTGTTTTGAAATTGCTTTTCCTTGTGCACCAGCAGCATATGCTACCAACAGCTGGTCAGTTTTTCTGTAGCTTTTAGTTCTGTCCAAGTAGTAGCGCAACTGTCTGTGTATGTCCAGGGTGTGCAGAAGTTTCTCCCCTTTGTTTTGTGGATTTGGAAAGAAGGTAGGCAGGTGAATAGCTTGGTTTAATGAGACCCTGGATACCACCTTTGGCATAAATGAAGGATTGGTTCTCAGTGAGACTCTGTCCTGATGAAAAATAAGAAATGGCTGTACTGCCATGAGGGCCTGTAACTCAGATACTCTTCTTGCTGAGGTTATGGCCAGAAGGAAGGCGGTCTTCCAAGACAGGAACTGTAGTTCTGCAGATGCTGCTGGTTCAAAGGGAGGCAGAGTTAGTTTTTCCAACACGGTTAAGGTCCCAAGTAGGCAATGGAGGTTTCCTTGGAGGATTGATGTTTTAATTCCTCTTAGAAACTGTCTTAGGAGAGGATGAGAAAAGACAGGTGGATCAGTATTGTACTCTGCTGAAATTGCTGAAGCATGAATTTTAATGGAAGAGTAAGACAGGCCATTGTGGAGCATTTCTGCCAAGTATTCCAGGATATGTGCCATGTTCATCACTGTCGCATCTAGGCCCTTTGTGGTGCTCCAAGTGTGAAATCTTTTCCATTTTGCTGAATATGCCTTTCTTGTGGAAGGCCATGAGCTTCCATGATGATATCCTTCACTCTCTTGAATAGCTTATCCTGAGGAGGAGTCAAGGTATTTTCCAGGCTGTTAGTTGCAAGGTTTTCAGGTTGGAATGCAGAGTTTTGTAATTGTGCTGTGTCAGGAGAAGTGGTCATTGAGGAAGAGGCCATGGTTTCGTGCGTGACATGCTCTTTAACAGTGGGTACCAGTGCTGTCTTGGCCAGTCCGGAGCTATCAGAATCACTTTTGGCTGCTCTGTCCTGATCTTCAGTAAGACCTTGGTCATTAATGGAAGAGGTGAAAATGCATACACTGTTAGAGTTCTCCAGCTGAAAGATAGGGTGTCCACTTTCCATGCTTGTGGGTGGTATGTCCTTGAGCAGAATTTCTTCAGCTGATGATTGTGGGGGGAGGCAAAAAGATCTATGTCTGGCCTTCCCCATGATTGTGTTATCTGTAGGAAGATGTCTGGGTGCAGCATCCATTCGTGTGCATCCATGATATTTCTGCTTAAGCTGTCTGCCAGTATATTGCCTTTTCCTGGCACAAACTGGGACTGCAGCTCTATATTGAGTTTCAAGGAAAGTTCCCATAGATTCATTGCCAGTCTGCAAAGAGGGTAGGAATGGGTGCCTCCTTGCTTATGTACCACATAACTGTGGTGTTGTCTGTCCTTATTAGCAGGTGGCCTTGATGCAAAAAGAGTTTGAAGGCCTCGATTGCATGTATCACTGCCAGCATTTCCTTTTGGTTTATGTGCATGCGTAGCTCCTTTTGTGACCATAGTCCTTGAATACATCTGCCCTCCATGTGTGCTCCCCAACCGTGGTCTGAAGCGTCCGTTGTAATGGTTTGGCTGGCTACTGGCTTGCTGAAGGGCAGAACCCTGTTTGACTGGCTTGCTTGAGCCCACCACAGAAATTCCTTTTGGAGGCATGGAATGAGTGGGATCAAAGTTTCTAAGCTGTGACTGTGCTGAGTCCATAAACTCCTTAGGTACCATTGTAGTTTCCTCATATGCAGCCTTGCTTGTGGAATCAGAAGAATGCAAGATGCCATGTAACCCAGGGCCTGCAGGATTTTCCTTGTAGTCAGCTGAGTTTGTCTTGTCAGATTCTTGAAGTAATCCGGTAGTTGTCTTTGTTTTTCTTCTGTGAGAAAAGCCATTTGGGTGGTTGTGTCTAGATCCGCACCCAGAAAAGTTATTCTTTGGGATGGAACAAGTCTTGATTTGTGAATGTTGACTGTACATCCCAAGGGCTGCAGTAGGTGGATGGCATAATTCAAGTCCTTTACCAAAGTTTGTTGGCTGTCCGCTTGTATAAGGCAGTCGTCCAGATATGGGTATATTTGAATCCCCTGAAGTCTGCAGTGTGCAATTACTGATGCCAGGCATTTTGTGAATACTCTGGGCGCAGCAGATAAGCCAAAGGGCAATGCTGAGAATTGATAATGCTCTGAACCTGCAAGAAATCTGAGGTGTCTTCTGCAACTTTGTCGGATAGGGACATGCAGGTATGCCTCCTTGAGGTCTAGAGTCACCAGCCAAGACCCCTTGCCCAGCATGGGAAGGAGTTGCTGTAGAGTCAGCATTTTGAATTTTTGCACAATGAGATAAGTATTCAGTGCGGACAAGTCGAGAATAGGCCTCCATTGATTTTCTTTTCTTGGAACAAGGAATAGTCTGGAATAAAATCCTTGGCCTTGTTCTGAAAGAGGAACCTTTTCTATAGCTTTCATTTGCATTAAGTTGAAGATTTGTTTCAAAGCCTCTGCCCTTTGATTTGGTGGCAGGTCTGGCATGCCTTTTCTTTTTGGCAATGTGTGAAAATGGAACCTGTATCCTCTGTCTATTATTTGCAGTGTCCATTTGTCTCTTGTAATACTGTGCCAATTTTCTGAGAATAAAGAAAGCTTTCCGCCCAAAGGTGCTTCTAATTGAGCCCTGGTTGGCGGAGTCAAAGCAAAGTCATTGAGTCTGTCCTTGTGCAGCAGTTGTAGGTCCTGCACTACCTCTCTGGTTGGGAAGCTGCCATTGACATCCTCTGTAGGAGCCTCTAGCTTGCCCTCTACCCTCTGTCACGCCTGTTCTTGCCTCTCTGAAATCTTTCTGTGTCCGGAAAGGACCAATTCTTGGTAGGCCAATTTCTGCTGAATCTTGGTGGTTGGACTTGTAGAAAATCTTTGACTGTTTGTACAGATTTTGCCTTTTCCTCAAATTTCTTTAAGACCTCCTGAGCAGTGGAGCCAAATAACTTTTGCTTTTCCAGTGGAGCATCCAGAAGCTTAGCTTTAACATGGTCTGGCAGAGATTGTTCCTTCAGCCAAGCATGCCTACGTATGACTGCACCTGTCATAGCTGACCTACATGAAACTTCCAATGCATCATAACCACACTGTAAGAAATGGTTGCTAACCTGCTAGGAGTTATGTACCAGATCCTGAAGTGATTTGCAATCTAGGGGTTCAGGTGAAGACAGTTTCTTATGCAATTCATCTAACAAATACTCTTGGTACTGTATCATATGAAATTGACAATTTAATGCCCTCATAGAAAGAGTAGCAGAAGTATACACTTTTTTACCCCATCTCTCTAAAGCCCTGGACTCCCTTTCAGAGGGGAGTGGATTTTTAGTAGTGGCAGCTGCAACCCCTTTAGGGCCCTGGGAAATAGTTTCTGGATCAGCAGAGTGGGCCTTGTAAAGAAAAAGATGCGAGTCAGGGACCATGTAGTACCTATCGGGTTTGACAGGGGCCGGAGGAAGAGTGTCAGGGGTTATGCTAGACTCAGAGTATACATCATCAATGACATTCAAAACAGGAGGAATAGCCAAGGGTCTATGCTGAGGTAAATGCAGAAAAGTTCTTAATCTTTTCCTGGAATCAGAGAATTCCTGGCCCTGCCATTTGAAATGCTCTCTCATAGTGTGAAGGGTCTCCCCGAAGGATAGTTCTTCAGGAGGGGAGGCCGAGGGGATTGATTCCTCTGCATCAGAATCCTCGTAGGCTGAAAAAGCCTCCTCCTGGTAGTCAGAGAGAGCAGAGCCATCATTGTCTATTGGAGGTTGAGAGCCCCTGTCCGGATGGGGTTGAGAGCCCCTAATTAAGGAAATAAGGTCCTCTGCTAAAGTTAGAATCTGTGAACTTGTAGAGGGTCCCTGAGGAATAACCCTGGGAGGCATAGCTTTTGTATGTTTAGCAGCTTTAGCCCTGGTGAATGCCTTTATGGACATGGATGCAGGAGGCCTAGCTACACCACGTGCTGGTGTAGTTTTGTCTAGAGGAATGGTGTCGGATGTTTCCAAGACACCAGTTTCTGAAGGAAATTCAATAACCGACTCAGCAGGGAGCGGTTTTGGGGGTCGGAAGTACCAAGGACTCGGTTTCAGCCGAGACCGAGACACTCGCGGTAGGCCTGGCCGTGGTTTCAGACGAAACCGCGGCCCGCGTGTGTCGGTCCTTGTCCTTCCGTTTCTTTGTTAAATGTGAAGTCGGAGTCTCCGATGGCATATTGTATGAAAAACTAGCCCCAAAAAATTCCTCTGCAAACTCCGCCCGACGTCTAAGAGTGCGTCGGTTGAAGGAAGCACAGGCTGAACAGGCCGAGACGTCGTGGTCTGGGCCTAGGCAGGGGAGGCAGTAAGAGTGGAAATCCTTATGAGGTATTTGTTTCCCACAAGTTAAGCAATTATTAACTTTATCTGACATCGGCTGAGGCAAGAAAGAGTCCCCAACGGGGTACTTAGCTTTTGAAGTCTTCGGTAGCTGAATTACAGGAGCTGGCCGACCGGCACTTGCGAACTGCTTCTGCTTCGGGCACCACGTGGCAAGAAAGACCGAGGAAGATGCGTCGGCTGACGCTTTTATGCCCCAGGCGCTCTGACGTCAGGGAAAGGGCGACATCAGCCGACGCCGGACCCAGACTTTGGAATCCGGCCGACCGAAGGGCTGCCTGAGGCAGGACAACCCATATGTGATGACTGCAGATGCATCCTTGAAGGACATCAGCAAAATGTTTTGCTGCTTACAGTTTATGTGTGTGTACTGAGAGTGAAACTCACTTTGAAAAGCATCACTTTGTTAAGCAAAATTAAATGATTCATGTCATGTGTGTGCCAGGATGCTCCATAATAAATGCTTTAGCTGAAAAGCATTTGTCCAAATCAGTTACACAGTTTGCAGAAATCAGCATTGCTTACAGCACATATCCTTGAATTAATTTAAATTGAATTAGTTGTCTTCTTTCTGGAAAAGAATTGAAAAAAGTAGGACTTGCCACTGTAAACTGACAGAACACTATAGTATTCTTCTATAGAACAAATTAAGTGACATTTTTCCAGTACTTGAAATGTTAGACAGAGGGAGTACATAAACGCATGCACTAGGATCCATGACTTCAGTGATCGCTGAAGTGAAGTACAACTTAACTGTGCTTTAGAATCGAAAAATCCAGACAATTTGTTTAAAAAAAAGTTGCTGTTCTACATTTCTCTTCACAGAAAAAAAGAGGCATTTATCAAAAACAGGAAAATATAATGTGATTTAAGGCCTAGAAGAAAGAGTATTTTTGTAGGTCAGTAATATCCATTTTATGTGCTGAGGCATACGTTTTATAATTTAGACCAAAAACATGGAAAATGAAATCATTACAATTCAAGAGGTAGCTTTTGCCTTTGAGGGTAGAAGACTACTCTAAGCCGGCTTTATATACTTTAACATTCTTTGAAACCTACGAGGCAAAAATTTGCCTTGGAGATTATGGCATGTGTATACTAAAAGCAAAAAACAAAATTGTTCTTGAGATACATTTGAAAAAAAAATCTCAAAAATTAATGGGTTAATATCAAAGTATAATTCATATGGAATAATTAGTAGGCTGTTATAATGGTTAAGGTGTTTACCTCACAGACATAAGGTGCATGGTTTGATTCTTGACTTTGAAAGGGAAATTGGCTAGGCTTAAAATAGTCCACAAGGGAAGCTAACCTAGTGCTTACCTATGAACCTAATATATTAATATACTGTATAGCAATGTATTGAAAATGGTTTAAAAGTTAACAGATTACAACTGGTATAAACTATTATATAATTTGGCATTTAGTAGATATTTGTGTAAAACAGAACAAGTGACCAGTGTTGCTTCCCATCACAAGTGTACATACAGGCCAAAGTGGCCAGATGGAATTATACACTGCCAGCTTGCTGGATAGGGGGGATCGCTTTGCAAGAAGATATAAAAAATTGCATGATAACTATAAGAATCAGAGGAGGTTAGAAAGGATTGGATAGAGAGAGACTGGATAATCAATTCACAAAGAAATAATGGGGGATATACATTTGTCTCCCAAATATGCAACAAAATCTAGAAGATTTAGGATTTTTGCATGGAAATGTTTACATAGATATTTTTATAGCCCAAGTAGACTCAGAGAATTTTTCCTCAGGTAGACAGCAAATGTTGGTAGCTGTGATGGGGAAGAAAGAGGTAATTGGGGGCATTTTCTGGGAGTGTAATGAGTTGGCAGACTTTAAATATTTCCTGCAGATAACTCTATCAGAAATAATGGGTGGGCATATTGGTGTAACTAGGGGAAATTATTTTTCTGAGCTATGATACAGAACTGGAATTGTCCAGCCATGGTAAGGCCTTGCTGAGTCTAATTATTGCAGCTGCCAAAAAAGCAATTACCAGAAAATGGAAAACAAAGTCTAAACCAACTGTACTAGAAGTAGTGAATATAGTAACAGAGAACTAGAATTGGGATCTTTAAAAAAGGGTAGGAGCAAATTACATACGGAAGAAAAAGGAATTGTGGGAACAGTATATACGGGGAGGAATAAGGTTTAAAAGAAGGCAAGATTTGATGAGTTATATGTTTGACTGACAATGATTGGGTAGACAAGTGATGTATAATGTTTGCAACTAAAATTGTGTCTGTATGGTTTGTGATGTAAAATGCTTGGGTCTTTATTAGATCAGCAAAATGGCATTACACAATATAAATTCTGTATATATCTTTTTTAATCACCACCAGCATGAACAACTTATAATCATGGCACAAGACTGAAATGGAACTATGTCATAATATTTAAAATGATGAAACTCTGTCAAAAACTCAAAATATTTTGAAAACTTATTTAATGCAGGCGGTCAAACCTCTTTTTACCCCCATATTCCCCTCCTAATTGTATACACCAACTTAGGGATCGCACAATAGTGGAAAGGGGAAAAATTCCCATTTTTACTATTTAAGTTTTTGATACTTTGGATTTTCAACACTGAGCTCCATTCACCCGATTCAAAACTAAACAGAAAATGTGTGCAGTAATCAGGAAAGTTTCTGGTCTTCACCTTCCTTTGTTATGATCACTTCCAACTTCTAGTGCATTTCCTGATTTTCAGAATACAATAGGTTTTCTGAGCTATTCACAACTTTTGCCAATTCCCCATTTTCAAAATGTACTCCAATAGTAACTCATTGACCCCTAGTGCTTTAGCATGCCTCATATTTCTGACCTCTTGATTCCCCTTCCTAGTTGCCATGCACATCAGACTTGTTTGCCATTGGGGTTACTTGCCTCAGGCCTAACCTTTCATGTAGAATATTATCCTACCTCAATTCTCTTCCAAAACCTTTCCCTGTGACATCACTGCCTGTAATACGCCCTTTAGTCCTGAGAAAACTGTACATACATTAATCATAATCTCCCTAGAATTAATGTCCATACCATTTCAATAATTATATTTACCTATTGCTGCAAGTGCCAGATTAAGATTTTTTGCACCTTTGGAGAGTTTGCTGGCTTCCTTTAATATAAGCATTCTGATAATACTTTTAGTTCAGTGAGCTTATGGCTGTGATATCTCAAAGATGCACCCCCAATCTGCAGACTGGATCACTGCTATCCCAACTGAATATTGCCTCCCTGTTCTGAAACTGCTCCTGAATCACACTTTGGAAACCTCTTTGAGGTGCGTTTTCCCCTCACCTTTATTAAGAGGGATTCATTATCCTGGGTCCTCAAGAACCATCTCTGGATACAAGCAGTTTTGGTAAATCATTCTACACTGAAACTTTTGCGATAATGTTTTCAATATAGCAGTTATGTGCACCAGAATCTAAGTTAAGAGTTAGTAGGCTCACAGACCTACATCACTTCAGCTGTCACACTGAAAATATTGTGGAGACCTCTTACAGACGACTTCTGCTTTCAAGCTTAATCTCTCTACAGTACGTGACCCTATACATCAGAATATCCTACTAAAATCTTTGTATTGGTACTGTGTGGTACTAGACTGGTTTGCTTCCATCTTTCCTTAAAAGTACCTGAAGGGTGATGCCAAGCATCAACACCTACCTCTTGTTTTTATCCTCTGGAGTGTGAAGTGCTGCAGGCATCATCCTGGGTCTGTTGCTTTTCAAGTATTCATCCTTACCTTTGGGATATTACTAGGAGAAGACTGTCCAGTTCTTGCTGCATTGATAATGTACAGCCTTATCCATCCTTCTCTCAAGATGGGAGATGCAAATGTCTATTCATTTAGTGTATAATTTGGAAGTTATCCATTCCTAGCCTATTAATAACTGGCTGAAACTGAACACACCCAAGTTGGAGGCCTTGGTTGTGAGTATTTAAAGCAGACCTCTGCCTTGCATCTTGCATTTTCTGTAGTGGCAAAAGAATCCAGTGTGTGTTAAAATGTGTAACCTTGGCATTGTTCTCTATTTTATTTAAGTGTGATGATCGGGGAATTCCATTGGGCCAAGATGTTACAAAAGGACATAGTTCATACAGCTAATTAAACATTTACAGATAAGCTCCATGATATTTTCAATTGGCTTGTCAATGTTACAAAAATGAAAAGACATAATTCAATACAGAAATTTCACCATTTACATAAAGTGAATATTTTGTTATAAACTCAATTGTAGGTTTAACATTTCAAAATATATAACTACTTACCATTAGTAGGTTAGGAAAATATTATGCATGGAGAGGGTAATAGTATAATTGAGATTGGAGAGTATAGTACAATAGATATTAGAGAGAAAATTAGTTTTTGGTAGGGGAGGGATTGTTTTGGGTGGGATGAAGTAATAGCAGAGGTAGGTGGATGAGTTCGTGCAAGGTAGAATGGGGGGAGGGGTTTAAGTTGGAACGTGACAAGGGCATTCCCATTTGGAAGAAAGATGAGAGAGTAGCTGAGATATGAAATTTGTATGGTTAGGTAGGTTGCGTAGGTGTGTGGGGAGAGAGTTCCACTGTTTAGCTAAGGAGTGGGGCAGCAGTAGATGGCCAGGAGGTCATGCAGGTTTGTGGACCTGAAGGAGATTTTGGTTTTTGGATCTGAGTGAGCGGTTGGGAATGTAAGGTTTTAAGGAAGTAGCAAGAGATGGGCAGTTGGCAGGTTTAAAGATGAGCTTGTGGGCAACGGTGAATTGTAGGTAACTGAGGTAGTTGGGTAGTTCAAGCCAGTTGAGGGTGAGGAGGGAGTGGCAGTGGTAGGATGAGTTTTTTGAATTGGTTGCATATTTGGAGATCTTGTGGTAGCAGGATCCAAGTTTGGACTGAAGGCCAAGATGGAGACTGGTGAAAAGAGGGGGCACCATACATGAAGGGAGGGGAGTAGGAAGGTGGATGCAAGAGTTTAACGGGTAGAGGGGATTAGGAAGCGGTTGTGCCTGTACAGCAGACCTAACTTTTGGTGGGTTTTTTTGATTGCAGAGCGGATGTGGGTGTCAAATTTTAGTTCTTCATCAATAATGATGCCAAGAAGCTTGGTGTTGGGAACGATTTTAAGGAGGGTGTTGTTTTGGCTCTGTATGGTGAATGTGGATTTGTCAATGGAGTTTTTGGTAGGAGAAAAACCACTAGCTTGGTTTTATTTGCATTTAGTGCCAGATGGTTAAACTGCATCCAGGTATCTGTTTTGGAGAATGCTAGTTGGGCTTTTGCTAGGAGCCTAGAGGGGGAGAAGGATGAGCAGATGATTGTTGAGTCATCTGTATAGTGGATGATAGAGGAGTCTGGAATGGATTGCTGAAAGTGGTTAATGAACAGGTTGAAGAGAAGAGGACCAAGAACAGAACCTTGTGGGAAACCTGTAGGTGTGGGAAGGAAGGAGGAGGATGAAGTTTTCCATTGGACAGCTTGTTGGCGGTTGGACAAGTAGCTGGGAAACCAGGCGATGGTAGTGGGAGAGAGGTTTAAGGTGGAGAGTTGGGATATAAGTAGGATATGTGAGATGGTGTCAATGGCCTTTGACAGATCTAGGATTAGTGTGGATATGAACTTGCCTGAGTCGCATTTGAGATTTATGGTTTCAACAAAGAAAGGAAGGGCAGTCATGGTGCTGTGGCCAGGGCAGAAACCATGTTTGGTAGGGAAGAGGAGATTGTTTAGTGTTAGGTGTGCCATGAGTTGTGCTTGTATTGTTTTCTCTAGTATTTTAGAAAAAGGGGAAAGGATGGCAATAAGCCTGAAGTTGGTAGTATCAGTATTTTTGCCACCTTTGTGGAGGGGGATAATGTAAGCATGGCACCAGATAGAAGGGAGGTACGATTCTTGTATGGATCTATTTATAAGAATAGAGATGGAATAGGCAATGCTGTCTGCAGATTGTTTGAGGAAGGTGGGTGGAAGGTTGTCGGGTGCATTGTGACAGGGTTTGAGTTTGAAGAGAAGTCTTTTTACAGTGCTTGTGGGGATGGGCTTGAGGCAGAAGGATGTGGAGGAAGCTTGATGATTGGGGTGGTGGTGAAGGAGGGGGGTGGTAAGGAGGCTGACAGTTTAGCTATGCAGTCTAAGAAGAATGAGTTGAACTGGCTGGCTGTTTCAAGGTTGGGGTCTTGGCAGGGGTTTTCTTTGTTGCCAGGATGCAGCATGGATGAGATGGAGTCCCACAATTTTTTGGGATTTGTTGAGTGCAAGGACTGGAGTTTGGAGTAGTGGGCTTTGTGGTGTTTATTGTTTTTTTTGCGGAGTTTCGTAGTTGCTTATACTCTAGGAGGGTTTTAGGGTTTTTATGTTTTTAATATTGCTTCCATTTTTTGTCCCTTTGGTGCAAGGCTAGGTTAGTATCTTTTGATAACCATGGGCAGATATTGGTTTTAATGTGTTTGGTTCGGGGGGGGGGGGGGGGCTTACTGACTGAGAAGGGTTAGGAATGAGTGGTTAAAGTAGGAAACGGCATCATCTAAAGGAAGGGTTTTTAGAGGGGACCAGTCAGTATGCTTTAAGCATTCGGAGAAAGTTAGAGGGTTGAAAGATGAGAGGTTGCGGGGTTAGATATAGTGGTGTTGTTTATGCAGTGGGGATGGGAGACTGTTGGTGAAGGCTGGTAGGTGATCGCTGAGAGGATCAGGCAATATTCTGGCTTTGGTGATAAGGTTTAGGTGAGTTGTTAGGATCCAGTCAATGATGGTACCAGAGGTACCATCTTTATTTCATCTGGTTGGAGATTGTATTAGTTGGAAGAAGTTGTACAGGTCGATTGTGTGGGATGGGACTTATGTTAATAGTATTCCAGTTGATGTTGGTATCACCGAGTATATAGGTTTCATTTTTTATTCTGGAGGAGAACCAGGAGAGGACGTTTTCCAGAGTTTTGATATTATCACCAGGGGGGATATAGAGGGCAGCAATACATATGGACTTGTGGTTGTTTATTTTTAGTAAACCTATTATAATTTCAGCGTTGGGAAAGATTGGTATTTTATTGGAGTATGGAGTTATGGTATGGGAGGTGTAGTAGATTATTGCTACTCCACCTCCTTTTTTGTGGGCTCTGTCACTGCAAATGATTTGGAAATCTGGTGGTAGGATTTTGCTATCTTTTATATAGGTTTTCAGCCAGGTTTCAGAAACGGTGGCAATGTTGGGGTGGTTATGGCAGAGCCAAGCATGGATATTAGGGAGTTTGTTTTTTAGGCTTTGTGCATTAAGTGTTGTAAGGCGAATCGACTTTGAGTCTGTGGGTTGAGTGGAGGGTTTGGTAAGATTGATGTCAGGGATGGGTCTGGGGTTGGGGTGGATGTCACCGACTAGTGAGAGAGATGTGGTGAAGTAGAAGAGTGAGGCAGTGTGTTGGGCAAGGGTAGCTTGGATTGTGTGACAGTAGTGATTTTCTGGTACCACATTTAAGAGGGGAGTATTGGGGGGTTGGGTTGGGAGCAGTTTGGATTTGTAAAAATAGATTGGGTTAAAGGTAAAGAGTTCATGTGAGATGGATGTGTAGGATGGGAAGCGAGGTTGATGGTAAGATGTAGTGGGGTGTGTGTGAGAGTTATGACAAGGGTTGGGAAAAGTGTGATATAGGTAAGAGAAGAGAGATTAGTAGGGAAAATTGGGTTATAGGGAGAGATGTTATGTAGAGCATTGTAGGAGGGGTGGATGTTTGGGGTGATGCAGACTTACAGGTGGGTGGGGTTTGGCTTAGGTGACTGGAGAAGTGTTGGGTGGGGAGGAGTCAGGGGATGTATAAATGTACAGGTAGTGGGAGTGGGTGAAATTTGGGGCCAGGGTAGGGGAGTGGAGTGAGGAGCTCTGTGATCATCTAACATTTGGAACCAGTTGTCATCTGCTGTTATACATTTAAGGAACATTACCATCAATCACTTGATGCCTCCAGAAATCTATAATATCACACATGCTTTGCTTTCAGCTTCACAACACAGTGACAAATGAGTTAGACAGTATAAAGCTCAGCAAACCGGATTCTTTAGTGGTCCTCACTATCACCATCATACTATGTCCATACTGTAGACATTGAAATATAATTGAAAGCCAGCACAAACATTCAAAATTCATGTGATGGGTGTCTTGTCCTTACATAATATTGGTTCATCTCGCCTGTTGTAGCCAACTGTTCCTTAATAACCAATTAAGGCACTGAACTCAGCAACATCAGGCAAGTAACAGTTCAAGAAGCAGCTTAAGTATTATGATATTCAGGCATTCACTCAGAAGGGTTTACAACTTTCCAATCTACTATTTTAGTGCTGTAAGGAGTGTTTTACACTTGGCTTGCTTAAAGAGTTCCATCAAATCATTATTTGGCTTTTAGTGACAACCCTTTTTTTCAGCCACAGACAGTATATTACTACTAATATTGCTAATTTACCTTGTTGTGCCTTTTCTTGCTAAAATGCACGTCTGAGCATTTTAACAAATCTGAATGATGGGAAACCTAGTCTTCCCAATATAGGCCAGAACCATCATTAATGGTGATTTCTCTGCACACTGGCAACTATTAAATTGTCATATAACTTGTACCTACTCAACTAATGTTTTCATATTATGTCTAAGTTGGTATAATTAAAATGTATGTTTTTGGTATTTTCAAAGACTGTAAAATTATTCTTAAAATGTTTTGTAATACTATGGAGCTTTTTACCCTGTGCATCCACTGAAAAAATGAGCTTCTATCAATTCGGACATTCCCAGTAATCAAATTTAAATACATAAATAAAAGGTAAGCAGAGATCACAGAAAGGTGGAAGTATTTGCCTGTAAGGGTTCAAGCTAATTGTTTCAACATGAAACTAAAAAGGGAGAATCTAAGGAAGGAAAAACTGGAAAATCCTCAACCTTGTTTTCTGTTGGGGGGATTAGGAGATATACAGGGGTTCACTGGCTAATAGTGACCATACAGTACTGCTTATGCTAAATATAAAGAGCGATGAGGGCAAAGATCTATGCCTGGGACTATAGCAGAGTAGACTAAGGGAATATGGGTGTTCTTACAGGGAAATTTGTAAAGGTGATAAGAAAGCAAATGAGCAATATCTGTCAGCATGGGAGGATATGATTGACAGACCATGCGGCTTCACAGTGGATGGCCTGCATCCTTTTCCTCAACAGGTTCCGATTATTGGCAAAAACACTGTCTGCCCTCATAGTGCCTTTTTTAGGCAATGCCAACTTGATAAACATACCAACATATAGAAACAGAAGGGTGACTACCATTCTGGGGAAAGTAGGAGGACAATGGAGAAAAGTACAGTTGTGTACCTACCATAAATGTAGATGTTAGAGTGTATTCACTGTTGCAGTCATTACACTTGGGTTATCCTGCTGGCAGGCTACCCGCAGTCGGCCCGAATTCCAAAGTCCTGGTCCGGCATCGGTTGCTGTCGCCTCTTCCCTGACGTCAGTGCACCAGGGGTATAAAAGATGCAGCCGACGCCATTTTCTTCAGTTTTTCTTGCCCCAGATGTCAGGTGCCCCCAAAAAGGTAGGCTAAAAATTCTGCTTATAAAAAAGCATGCAGTAACATAATCATTACCTTCATCTACAAGCAAATACACCACATAGGTTGTATACAATAGAGAAGTATAGATAAGTCCCAGCAATGAAAAGGGGGATGGAGGGAGGGTAACCTGGACTGCAACAGTGAATACACTCGAACATCTACATTTATGGTAGGTACACAACTGTAATATATTCATTGTGTTTCACTGTTGCAGTCATTACACTTGGGTTGAATCCCAAAGCTGAGGTTGCGAGGCTGGGCCTAAATAGAATTAGGAGTGGCTATGAGGCCCTGCAGAACTGCAGTGGCAAAACCTGCTCTGGATTTAGAGTAAAGAGGTAAGTGGTAGTGCTTTGTAAAAGTGTGCACTGAAGTCCAAGTTGCAGCCTCCAAAATATCCTTGGTTGGTACTCCTATGAGGAAGGCTGCTGAAGTGGCTGCTGCTCTGGTTGAATGTGGCCTAATGCCCTTAGGCACTGATTTGCCATGATGTGAATAGCAGAAATGAATGCAGTGGCCTATCCATTTTGAAATAGTCTGCTTTGAAATAGCCTTTCCTTGTGATCCTGCAGCATATGCCACTAAAAGTTGCTCAGTCTTTCTGAAAGCTTTAGTTTTGTCCAAGCAGAAGCGTAACTGTCTGTGTATGTCCAAAGAATGAAGAAGTCTCTCCCCTTTATTCTGTGGGTTTGGATAAAAGGTAGGCAAATGAATGGTTTGGTTAAGAGCCACACTGGACACTACCTTAGGCATAAATGTTGGGTTTGTCCTTAGAGAAACCCTGTCCGGATGGAAAATAATAAAAGGTTCCATAGTCATTAATGCCTGTAACTCTGAGACACTTCTTGCTGAAGTTATTGCTAGGAGCAGAGCTGTTTTCCATTATAAGAATTTTATCTCAGCTGTATTGGCTGGCTCAAAAGGAGGCAGTGTGAGCTTTTCCAAGACAAAACTGAGGTCCCATGCAGATATTGGTGCTCTCCTTGGAGGTCTTATGTTTTTGGCCCCTCTGAGGTACTGCCTTAATAGTGAATGTGAAAAAATAGGTGGGTCCGTATTGTAATGAGCTGAAATGGCAGAGGCATGGATCTTAATTGATAAGGACAGGCCTTTGTCCAGCATCTCAGTTAGGTATTGTAAAATCTGAGGAATATTTGGTACAAGCGTGTCAATTCCTTGTGCCTGGTTCCAAGCACAGAATCTCTTCCATTTTTCTGCATAAGATTTTCTGGTGCTGGGCCTCCTGGCCTCCAAAATAACATCCATAACCGCTTTAGAGAGAGGTGTGTTCTGAATGGTTACATTATCCACCATGCAGCCAGATTTAGGGTTCTGAGTTGGCTGTGCAGGATCCGATTGTTTTGTTAGGTCAGTAAATGAGGAATTTGAGGTAATGTCCAGGCTGGGCCTTGAGACAAGCTCTTTACGATTGGGTACCAGTCCTGGCGTGGCCAATCCGGGACAATCAGTATCATTTTTGGCTTCTCTTGTCTGACATTTAGGAGTACCTTGGGGAGGAGAGGCAGTGGAGGAAAGGCATATACTGTAAGGGTTTTCCAGCTGAATGACAGAGCATCCACTTTCCATGCTTGTTTGTGATAAGTCTGTGCAGAATTTCTGTAGTTGGCAGTTGTGAGGGGAGGCAAATAGATCTATGTCTGGGCATCCCCCCCTTTCCTTGTTATCATGCTGAAGATTTGTGGATCTAGTTTCCACTCGTGAGGATCCATGAGGTTTCTGTTTAGTTCGTCTGCCAGAGCATTTGTCTTTCCTGGCAGGAATTGTGCTTGCAGGTGTACTTGATAAGTCAATGCTGTGTTCCACAAAATCATGGCTTGTCTGCAGAGGGGGTAAGAATGTGTGCCTCCCTGCTTGTTTATGTACCACATGACTGTAGTATTGTCTGTCTTTATCAGCAGTTGTCCTGGATGAAGTAGATCCTTGAAGGCTGTCAGGGCATTCTGTACAGCTAGCATCTCTTTTTGATTGATATGAAGATGCCTTTGGCTTGCGGGCCATGTGCCCTGAATACATTTTCCTGCCATGTGGGCCCCCCAGGCATAATCTGATGCATCCGTTGTTAGTGTCTGCCTGGCTGTGGGTAAAGTGAATGGCTGTCCCTTGTTGTGGTGACAGGCCCGTGCCCACCATCGAAACTCCTGTTGCAGGCAGGGAATGAGAGTAATTAATGCTTCCAGGCTGTGGTAATGTTGAGTCCAAACACTTTTTAGATACCATTGTAGCTTCCTCATATGCAGTCTTGCATATGGAATTAGCAGAATGCAGGATGCCATGAAGCCCAAAGCCTGCAGAATTTTTCTTGCAGATAACTGGGTCTTTGTTGCCATGATTTCGCAGTAAGAAGTCAGTTGCCTTTGTTTGTCTGGCATGAGATAAGCCATCTGGGCAGTTGTATTTAAGCTTGCACCCAGGAATATTATCTCTTGAGAGGGTACTAGTTTTGATTTCTTTTCGTTTACTGTGTACCCTAGACAAATCCTTTCACAAACGCCAGATGCTGTAGTAGAATGTCTTTGTTCTCTGCTTGAATAAGGCAGTCGTCCAAGTAGGGATACATTTGAATTCCTCTTCGTCTGCAAAATGCAATTACTGGTGCCAGGCATTTTGTGAAGACCCTGGGTGCAGTAGATAAGCCAAAGGGCAGTGCAGAGAATTGGTAGTGCATTGAGCCAGCTATGAATCTGAGGTATCTTTTGCAAGATTGTCCGATTGGGACATGCAGGTATATGCCTCTTTGAGGTCCAAAGTTACAAGCCAAGCCTTCTTGCCCAGCATGGGCAGAAGCTGTTGCAGAGTCAACATTTTGAATTTTGGAACATCCAGAAAAGTGTTTAGAATAGACAGGTCCAGAATTAGACTCCATGCTTTGTCCTTTCTGGGTACTAAGAAAAGTCTTGAGTAAAATCCTTGTCCCTGCTCTTGTTTGGTATTGGCTGAATAGCCCTCATGTCCATGAGAGATGAAACTTGCTTTTGTGCCTCTGCCCAGTGATTGTGTGGCAGGTCTGGCATACCTTTTGCCTTTGGAAGGGTGTGAAAGTGGAACCTGTAGCCCTGAGAGACTATATTTAAGACCCATTTGTCCTGGGAGATCATGTGCCAATTTTGTGAACAAAAGTGCTAGCTTTCCCCCTAAGGGTGCTGCCAAAAGATAAGTGCTTGGCACTGGCAAAGGAAAGTCATTGGGACTGTTTCCTATATGGCTGTGATTTGTCTTCTCCGCTTTTGGCGGTAGAAGAAGTGTACACTTTTCCCCCATCTGTCCAGTGCCCTAGAATCCCTATCCAAGGAGACATTGTTTTTTGAAGTAGAGGCCTTGACCACTTTGGGACCCTGAGATATAGTTTCTGGGTCAGCATCAGGGTTTTTATATAGAAATTTATGAGAGTCTGGAACCCTGTATTATCTGTCTGGCTTAACAGGAGCAGGAGGTAAAGAGTCAGGGGACAGGCCGGACTCTGAAAATACATCATCTACAATGTCTAGAACAGGTGGAATAGCAAGAGGTCTGTGCTGAGGTAGTAGAAGAAAGTCTTTGAGCCTTTTCTTAGATTCTGAGTAATTTTGGCTCTCCCAGTGGAAATGCTCCCTGATGGTATGCAGGGCTTCCCCAAAAGAATAATCCTCAGGAGGAGAAGCTGAAGGAATAGATTCTTCAGCATCAGAATCTTCATAGGAAGGAAAAGAGTATCCCTGTTCTGAAGAGGAGTCAGAGGAAATGGAAACCTGATCAAAAGAATCATAATCTGTGTCTTGCCTAGGCCTCTTAGGAGGGGGATGGGAACCTCTGATCAAAGTAATTAGGTATTCGGCCATTTTAAGCATCTGTTTCTTAGGCATGGAAGTCTTCCAGGAGAATGCTGTACTTGTTTCTTTGTCTTTAAAGCTGTTTTAGTCTTTGCCTTGGAAGCTGAGGTTGGCTTGACATATAACTGTGTAGGTCTGAAAACACCCTCAGAAGCCGATGCCTGCTCAGCGGCTCCAGACCCATCTGAGGGAATATTTCCGAGTGTCGAATACCTTGAGTATCCAGAGGCCTAGCTGTCTCCACATGGGAGTCGAAAGTGGCCTGTGGCTCTGAGGTAGCTGGCGTCGGGGGGGCAGACCAGGACTGAATTTCCTATTTCTGATTCATTGATCAAGGTCACACAAGCAGGGTTAGGGAGGGACTGTTTCACATGGATGGGGAGTCTATCCTCCCCCCCCGCTAGTACAGTAATCCTAACTGTCCAATAGACAGTATACATTTAATTCACATCCCTGTGACTAAATTAACAATCAAGCAGCCCTCTCGGTGCTTTCTGCTTTAGTTTGTATCACTTGGAGGCCCACCTGTTTATTTGCATCTCTATACATTCCCCTTCATTGCTAATGTATCTCCCTACTCTAATCTGTGCACAAACTGGTTACTAATCAGCAAGTCAATGTGAAGACACACTCCCAACCTTAATAAACTTTGCTGTCTCTTCTCTCCTTCACTTTACAGGTAGTTTGAATTATTACTTACCCCCTCTGAGGCTTTCACTGATTTCCACTGATTGCCTCTCTGGTTTCTTTGCATTCCACCTGGTTTACACCCCTTGTGCTATCTCCCTCCCCCAATACAAAGTCTATATTAGAATCCTGCTGAGCATGGAGCCATCTTTAAATTTCTAGTCTACCACCAGGACACAAGTGCTCTTCAGCAATTACATTCTGCTTGCCGGTAAGCCATTAGACCTCAGGAATTTGTTTTAAAAGTGCTCAGATTTGTAAAGTAATACTTTTTTCTCTTGTCTTGGTTGTTTCTGCCCCGCTCAGTTCGCCCTCGCTAACGCTCGGGCTCTCTCCACTCCCCTGCCCCCTATTCCCTCCTGCCCCCACTACCTCTACATTTATAGTAATCACAGCCACACCCACAGCTCACCCTCACATCACCTCCACCAATCACAGCTCCTCAAGTCATATCACATTATACCACACCAACTTGCTCCACACAAAATACTCCCAGTTACTCTCATTCCCACTAGGCATTTTTTTATCACCCACACTACTTCCTTATCCACATATAATGCAACCCTATAATTCCTACTCAGAGCCCCCACCTAGAAACAACTTAAACTTTATAACCATGACTATCACACAACTAAGTTGTCTGTCTTCTCATAATTCTTTACACCACCACAAGTTATCACTCTAGCAATATCCCTAAACTTAGTAGCACAACACTGCATTATGCACTCCTGTATACAGACACCGCACATTATAATTATATCTGCCCACAGTAATTCAAGAACTACAAAACGGACCAATTCAGAACTAAACACATATGCTCTCATTCCTACTCCAAAAAAACACAATACTTTCTCACACTCCTTACAAAACTCCAGCATCTGTATAACAATTTTAACTCCAGGCTCACCATAAGTGGGGATATCCACCCCAACCCAGGCCCAAATCCATCCTGTCCAACACAAACTGCTCCAACACAAATGTCAGAACATAACACCCCCACTTTCTTCATCCCTGGGCAAATCAACAACAGCAGCAAAACCAACCATCTTTTAATGCTAAATATTAATATTAGAAGTATCAAAAATAAAATACCTGAACAGGCCAAAATAGCACACTACTCCCAAAACATAGCTGCTTTAACAGAAACCTGGCTAAATAAAAACATAGCTAACTCAGAAGTTCTCCCTACTGGCTACAATATCATTAGAGAAGACAGACCACTTTGTAAAGGGGGTGGAACTGCCTTAATGTACAAGTCCAACTTAACTGTCCGTCAATTACCGAACTCCTACCCCTCCCCCAGTAATTGGGACATACTTATCTCACAACTTCAACTTCACCCTAAAAAGGTAATCACCACAATTGTGATCTATATTCCACCTGGTAATACACCTGCTAGCCTTGAAGACTTCTTATCCTGGTGTTCTTCCACATACTCACAGGAACCCTTATTCTGGGGGACTTCAACCTAGATTGGTTCACCTGTATATCGGATCCACCAAGTAATCTAATAAATCTCCATGGCTAGCAGCAGCTAGTCCAAATTCCAATTAGAACTGATAAAAAATCTAAAAGGGAATCCATCCTTGACTGAGTCATAACTAACAACCCCACATTGTACCCTCACACAGGCAGTCTCCCAGACACCTTAAGTGACCACAACATAATATACTTTATACATAGTAGAACAAGCATATGCAAAACCACTAACTATATATCCACTAGAAACACAAAAAAATTCTCTCCTGAGGTCCTCAACACTTCACTCTAACTGTGACAGGACCCCCCCAAAAAACCCTCCCACTTGACCAGGCTGTAGCATATTTCAACAAAACATTACTATAACACCTAGACACTGTCGCACCATTGCGCAAAATCAAGGTTAGAACCTCTACAAACCCCTGGCTCAGTAAAGATACCACACAAATCCTCAAGTCCAGAGACACTGCCTGGCTTTACTATCAAAAAACAAAGAAACACAAAGCCTAACTAAGTACCAAGAACTGCGCAACCATTCAAAAAATGAATTAGGCTGGACAAAAAATCCTACTACACAACATTACAAACTAAATACCAACACAACCAGAAAAATTTTGGAAAAATGTAAGCCAGCTACTAAAATCCACCCAAAAGGCCACCCCCAAACCAACCACCCAACACTAAAGTTCCCATCGAAACACAATTCAACTCCCACTTTGTGAACTCAATTTTACCCTTAGTATCACAGGACAGTTCCTTCCTCACTATCCCCCCCCAACACAAATAACACCAATACAAGCTTTACCCTCAAAACAGTTTCCACCACTTCAATCAAAAGCATGCTCGACAAACTAAAAACCTCATCAACAGCAGCCGACCTACTCCCCAGCTATTTCTTGAAACTCACAGCAGATGCTATTGCTATCCCAGTCTCCAATCTCATAAACAGATCAATTGTTGAAAACTATGTGCCCAAACTCTGGAAAATATACTATGTTACACCCATACATAAAGGTGGGACCTCCACTGAACTTAACTCCAGACCCATTGCTTTACTCTCCCCCCTGGCCAAAATCCTAGAAAAATGCATCCATAACCAGATGCTAAACTATCTCCTAGACAGCAACATCCTGTCACCTACTCCGCATGGTTTCAGACCTGCCCATAGTACCACTACAGCCCTCCTGTGCTTCACAGACACAGTAAACCATCTCAAAAATGAAGGCCTACAAGTGTCAACTCTTTTTTTGGATATGTCCAAAGCATTTGACACAGTCTCACACCAAATCCTGCTAAACAAACTAAAACAATATCATCTATCAAATTCCACTCTTACCTGGTTCCAAAGCTACTTAACTGACAGGTACCAAGCTGTGAAATTGGAAAATTATCTCTCTCCTCAACTGACCATAACTACAGGAGTCCCACAGGGTTCTATCTTAGGACCACTACTATTTCACAGTCTTCACAAATGACCTCCATACCTCCACACAGCATGCATCTATAATTCAGTATGCAGATGACACTACCTTAATCTGTGCTGCACAAAACATTCCCACCCTCCTGCAAACAACTCAACTAGCATTCTCTGATGTTGAAAACTACCTTACCAAAGCCCAACTTATCCTCAATCCAAAGAAAACTCAGCTTATGATTATAACCAGTTCTAACAAAAATACTAACAGTCAATTCAGTATCTACTCCACAAATGCTACTCCAATTGCTCCAGTGGCACAGGCTAAGCTATTGGGAATAACCATAGACTCCCACCTAAAATTTGATAGTCATCTCAACTTGCATATTAAAAAAGTGCATGCCAAACTGGGGTCACTCTACCGTATCAAACCATTTCTTACCAACACAAGATCAGCCATTGCTCGCTCCCAACTTCTATCCACCCTACTCTATGCATCTCCCATTCTGACTAATCTCAACAAAACTGAAGTTAAATGGAAGCCTGCTATAACAGAATTGCCCACTTTGCTGCAAATTGCTCATATAGAACTCATGACTGTACTGCTTTGAAACAGCTCCACTGGCTTGAACTGCCCAACCTCCTAAACTACAATCAGATCTGCCTCTGTCATTCTATCTATTACCTCCCCAATAAGTGTCCTGCTCTCAGAAACCTAGTACATCATCACTCAGCCAAAAGGCCTCTTAGATCATCAAGCAAACTACTACTAGAAGTAACCAATAGCTACAATAGCTTTGGAAATGCACTATATAGTAGTTCAGTGGCTAAAAAATGGAACTCAAAACACATCATCCAAAGCCTCCTTTAAACACCTCATCAGGCAACATCTCAAGCAAAGTTGGCAGTGCCATGACTGCTCCCCAGGCTAGTGAAAGCGGATAACATATACATACAAAATCTAGAGCACGTGATAATAGTTTTCAATCTTACTCACAAACACTGGCTAATCTACAGTGTATGTACTGCACCTGTGTACTATCTATGTATTCTACCTATGTTCCAAATTTCAGCTGTACACCACAAATCTATTAATTACCTTTATTTTTAAAATGAATATTTTTTTGTTTGTTCTCTCCATTGTAACAGTTTATGTGCCGCATACCACTGTAAAAACAAGTCTCTTGTAATTTGTGTGTAAACTGATCATGTCTAAATAACTAAATGTGTCTGTAATTTTTCTTTGTGGAGCTTTTCTCCCAAGGCCTCTGCTGAAAAAGGGCCTTTTCGGCTCAGACACCCCCGGTTAACAAATGTAAAATAAAAATAATAGGGATCCTCTGAGAAACGTCTTACCAACATGTCCCATTTCTGTTGCAGGCAAAATTTAAATCCTTATATCTAGTCGTCCTGGATGTTGTTCATTTTGTGGATGTGGAAGAGGTCCAGAACAGCTGCAGCCAAGGGATGTCTTGCATGCCAGCAAAGATCACCTCTCAGTAGTCTGTAGGAGACAGTATACAGACAGGGCTTTAGGGCAATCTGAAGAGGACAATGTGTTTATGCTCTGGATTCTTTACAAGTGTTCCAGTTGTTACATGTGCCTTGTAGGTATATGCTGAAGGGGGCATTATTCTTAAGGATAGGTCTGATGGGGGCCAAGTAAAGTTACACTACTACTTTCCTAGACTTGGATGACATGTCCTTACTTATAAGCTGAACAGCATAGAATGATCTTACCACCTTGGCCACATGCTGGTCAAAGGCCAGATTAGTATATGTACATGTTCCCAATGAGTCAATTCTCTGGAGTGTTTTACTGATTACGTAATTTCCCTGGGTGGCCAATTTACCAAAAGGTACTATAATGCATTTCTTGGTACTGAGTTTTAGGCCATGATTTTGGCACCAGTCATCTGTATGCCTGTGCTAGATCCCCTTAGTTTCACGGAGGAAATCTGACAGCTCCTAGCTTGCAGTTATCTGTGAACCTGGCCAGTCAAAGGCCCTTAACAATAGCCTTGACCTCTGAAACATAGATACTACAGAGGAGCAGGCCCAGCACAGAGCCCTGAGGGACCCCAATGGTGAATGGTCTCTTTATGGAAGTGGTCTTTCCAATCCTGACTGCCTGGGTCCTGTCTATGAGCCAGTTGGCAATCCAAAGTGTTATGTAGGGGTTGATGTCTAATTTCTTGAATTTAACAATGCTCAAAGTGAGGTATCATATCAAATGCCTTAGCCAGGTCAAGATAGTGTATGCACTATTTCAACCTCATCCATTGCTTCTGTGACCTTCTCAAAGAAGTCCACCAGGTTTAGTAGGCATGACCTTTCCTTGAAAGCCAAACTGGATTTGGTCCAGTGTCTGAAGACTGCCTATGTCTTTGTTGACCATTTCCATGATAATTCATTCCAAAGCTTTGCACAACAGATTAGTCAGACTAATCTGTCTGTAGTTTCTGGGGTTATATGATTGTCCCACATGAGTGCAGGACTGCAACAGTGATCCATTTCCACAACGGTGGACTAAGACTGTTTTGAGAGTACATTTGAATACTGACTCCAATGGCCTTGAGAGGTCATGTCTCAGGCTATTCAGGAGGCATTCAGAGATGCTGTTGGGGCCCATCAAGGCTGAGTTTTAGACCTTGGCAAGTCCCACCTGGACCTGCTCATGTTAATAGTAGGGGGATTATCCTTGTAAGTATTTCTTGGTGTTGGCTGGGGTTGAGTAAGTGGCAAAGTTTGAACTGAATTTGTCAGCCAGCAGGCTCGATATGTTGCTCTGCTCAGTGAAAGTGGAACCACACAGTGTGGTCTTTGAGGTCTCAGACACAGCTGTAGAATGCCCTGTGGTAGTCTTTTGGCTGGAAGGTCATCTTGACTTCAAAATTGGCTTTAATGGACTTAATTAGGCCTTAGTTGCCCATTTAGTCTGATGAAAGAGTTCTTATTTTTATGGGAGTTGCCCTTTCTGATTTTAGTCCTGATTTTTTTCCTTTAATTGTATAACCCTTTATATTAGGATTAATTCAGTGCGTTTTTCTTTTTAGCTTACTTCGCACAGAGATTTCTGGACTTTAACTCAATACCCTTGACTAGATAGTGCACACACCCACTAGAGGTTTTAACATACTGGACCTGGTAGTCAGTATTGTGGGAGAGCTGCATCACCCCTATGTTTTATCCTCATTGGTGTGGTCTGACAACAAAGCTGTCTCCTTCGAAATAAAAATCTGCTCAGTCACCTCAGTAAACACTAACAGTTAGGAACTATCCCAAAGCAACCTACCTGTATTAATTGATAGTTTGTGAAAATGTAATGCCCCTAGGTGCAGCAGCCTCTATGCAGCTATTTACATGGTTGTACAGAGACTCTGTGTACAGTTTTGTATCGGTTGCCGTGAGCTCTGGGTTAAGAGGGGCATTACATACATACACACACACACACACACACACATACATACATATGTACACATATATTTATATACATACATATATACATACTATATATATATATATATATACATATATATATATATATATATATATATATATATATATATATATACATACATATATATACATACGTATGTATATATGTATGTATATAAATATATGTATATATGTATGTATGTATGTATATATATATATATATATATATATATATATATATATATATATATATATATATATATATATATATATATATATATATATCATCATCTTCTTTCAGCTGTTCCCGTTAGGGGTCGCCACAGCAGATCACCTGTTTCCATTTCTTCCTGTCCTTTGCATCTTGCTCTGTCACACCAACCACCTGCATGTCCTCTCTCACCACATCCATAAACCTTATCTTAGGCCTTCCTCTTTTACTGTTACCTGGTAGCTTCATCCTTAGCATATTTTTCCCAATATACTCAGCATCCCTCCTCAGCACATGTCCAAACCAACATAATTGTGCCTCTCTGGCTTTGTCTCCAAACCTTCCAACCTGGGCGGACACTCTAATATACTTATTCCTAATCCAGTCCACCCTTGTCACACCCAGTGCAAATCTTAACATCTTTAATTCTGCCACATCCATCTCAAACTCCTGCCTTTTTGTCAATGCCACTGCCTCCAACCCATATAACATAGCTGGTCTCACTACCCTCTTGTAGACCTTCCCCTTTCACTCTTACTGGTGCTCGTCTGTCACAAATCACTCCTGACACTCTTCTCCACCCACTCCATCCTGCCTGTACTCTCTTCTTCACCTCTCTTCCACACTCACCGTTACTCTGAACTATT